>NC_064630.1:809790288-810093318 GCF_023864275.1 Schistocerca cancellata
GGAGGAGGTTAATTTACCCCTGAATGTGTGCTTGCCCCTGAATGTATACAATCTGCACAAGCAAAATATGCCAGAAGCCACTTTGTGCCACTACTCTCTCTTTGATTTTGATGTCTATTATGGTGTGAAAACGGTTACATTTAAGGCGCTTTTTGATCTTGTGGAAGAGACAGAAATCCGCTGGTGCTAAATCCGATGAGTAGAGAGGCTAGTAGAGGACTGGAAAGTTCGTTTCTGCGAGCCATGCCCCACAACAAGTGAAATGTGGGAGAGAGCATCGTCATGATGTATATTCATCCTCCTTGCCATTTTGCAGGACATTTTCTTCAGATTGCCTCCCTCAGTCGTTTCAATACCTGCATGTAGCAACAGCCTTTAACAGTTTGCCCTGCTTGTATAAATTCATGGTGTACCACACCTTCATTGTTGAAAAGACAATGAACATAACTTTTGTTTTGGATTTTAAATGACGTGCAATGTTGGTAAAGTAGAGGAAGTTCTATGCCATTCTGATGAATGCCTTTTTTGCTCCAGGTCGTATGCAGATACGCAGGTCTGATATCCAGTAACGGTTGTCTTAAGAAATGTTAGAGTCTACTGTGTTTTTTTCAGACCGTTTGGCAACAGTGAAGTAACGGGTTTCCATTTGATCCAGTGTCAGCATCTGTGGGACAAACTTTTCTCTGATAAGTTCGATCTTCAAATCATCTGTCAGGATTGCGTGAATGGATCCATGAGATATCCGCAATTCCTGTTCCAGCTCAATCATCGGTCTGATATAATTGGCTGTTTGACTTGCTCGACCATTTCTATGTTTCTGGAGGTTGATGGTCTTCCTCAGAGATACTCGTTTCCAACTATTCCTGCCCATCCTGCAATTCTAGTGAACAGCTATTTTCTTTAAAGCAGAGTCCCCATAAACTGTTTTTAAGACTAACAAAGACTGCAGCAGATTTCCCCAATCTGTACATGTCTTTGATGTTTGCCCTTTAATTGTGACATTGTGCCAACAGATCACCACAGTTTCTGACCTGTAAATGAACAAAATAAACAAAAAAATGATGCAAATTATTCCACAGTAATCAAGAATAATCAATTAAATAAGAGAAATTAATTGAAACTAATATGAGGTGTAATAAAACAATTAACTCGAAATTCCAGAAACTTTTAGACTGCCCATCCTATAGACAGAGTATATTATACTTTACACTTTGGAGTATATGAAGCTTTTGCCACATACAATAAAGGAATTATTACCAAGTGTCATGTGTTCTGAAAAAGTAGACAATCTGTAGTACGTCAGTCATTGACCATAAGATAATGTGGAATGCTGAAAGCAAAACCTGGAGAGTCAAGCTAGACACAGGACGAAAGCAGCTACAAGAGGTGTATGTGAAAAGTCCTCTAGTCACTCAGCATATTCTTCCTACAATCTGGATATTTATTAAACTGTTGATGAAACTATAAACATCATTTCTGGTAAATGTGCTGTTTACCATATAAGAAACTTTTAGAAGTTTGTGGTTAATGACAAAGAGCTAAATTATTGGAGTGTTTATATGACTTATCAGTTTACACATTTTATCATAGCCTTTTGACAACATGCCAAAAATAAAAGGTCAGTAGCAACAGAAGTTAAGTAGGTTTGATTTTTTAAACTATGAAAATTATTATCTGAGGAATAATTACCAATGTATCAAACTCTCTTTTTCAAAATGTGCCGAATTTATCCAGCATACTACTTCAATAAACTACCTTCGTAGTGCATGTGGTAAAAGAGAAAATGTTCTTTGTATTTAATGTGAGACGTTGGAATGGTCTATGTTACTTGAAGTGGGCAAACAAGAAATTCATAACTACCAACAATAAAGTAATGAGACTGACGTGAAAAAAATGTTGCTTACCATTTTAGTGACGTGTAGTGTTGTCTCCTTCAAAGTAGTTCCCTTCTCATTGCACACACTTTTTCGAGCGCTTCTGCCATGGATGGTAACATTTCTGGAACTCATCTTCTGTAATATCCTCCAAGACCATCGTCACAGCTTTTTGGATATCCTCTGTTGTTTGAAAATGGTGTCCCTTGACCGCCGTTTTTACTCTTGGAAATAGAGAAAAGTCGCAAGGAGCGATATCTGGTGAATAATGTGGCTGTGGTAGCACTGAAATTTGTTTTGAGGTTAAAAACTGCTGTACTGACAGAGAAGTATGGGATGGCGCATTATCTTGATGCAGAATCCAGTTATCAGCAATGTTGGCATGGACACGAAGAACTCCTTTACGAATCTTTCTAAAATTTCTTTGTAGTAATATTGGTTAACTACTTGTCCAGGAGGCACCCACTCTTTATGAACAATTTCCTTGGAATCAAAGACGCACACAAGCATGCACTTCATTTTTGACTTTGACAAGCGAGCTTTTCTTGGTCTGGGTGATCCCTTTGAGCACCATTGCGAAGTTTGGCGTTTTGTCTCTGGATAGTACTGGAAAAACCAACTTTCATAACCAGTGATAACACGGCTCAACAATTGTGGATTGATTTCCGTTTGCTCTAACAGATGGGCTGCCACATTTTTCCATGTTTCTCGTTGTTGTGGTGTGAGATTTTTGGGAACCATTTTTGTACAGATCTTTCTCATACCAAGATCTTCAGTTATTATTAGACGTACCGTTTCTCGATTGATGTTCAGTTCTTCTGCAATCATTTTCAAAGATAATCTTTGATCAGATCGTACGAGTTCACACACCCTGGCCAAGTTGACATCCATCCATTAGGTTGATGGTCGTCCACTGTGGTCTTCATCTTCAACATTCGTTCTGCCTTCACTAAACATTTTGACAAAGAGAGTTTGATACATTGGTAATTATTCCTCAGATAATAATTTTCATAGTTTAAAAAATCAAACCTACTTAAGTTCTGTTGGTACTGACCTTTTATTTTTTGGCATGTTGTCAAAAGGCTATGATAAAATGTGTAAACTGATAAGTCATATAAACACTCCAATAATTAAGCTCTTTGTCATTACCTGTGAACTTCAAAAAGTTTCTTATGCGGTAAACAGCACATTTGCCAGAAATGATTATTATAGTTTCAACAACAGTTTAATAAATATGCAGATTGTAGAAAGAATATGCTGAGTGACCAGAGGACTTTTCACATACACCTCTTGTAGCTGCTTTCGTCCTGTGTCTAGCCTGACTCTCCAGGTTTTGCTTTCAGCATTCCACATTATCTTATGGTCAATGACTGACGTACTACTGATTGTCTATTTTGGAACAGATCTTGCAAAATAATGGACCTAAATTTCCCATATATGAAGTTAAAACATCTACTTAATTTACATGCATTCAACGAAAAACTTGTGCTCTTGACATAACCTCCTCTCCAAAACATTCGTTCTGCCTTCACTAAACATTTTGACAAAGAGAGTTTGATACATTGGTAATTATTCCTCAGATAATAATTTTCATAGTTTAAAAAATCAAACCTACTTAACTTCTGTTGCTACTGACCTTTTATTTTTTGGCATGTTGTCAAAAGGCTATGATAAAATGTGTAAACTGATAAGTCATATAAACACTCCAATAATTAAGCTCTTTGTCATTAACTGTGAACTTCAAAAAGTTTCTTATGCGGTAAACAGCACATTTGCCAGAAATGATTATTATAGTTTCAACAACAGTTTAATAAATATCCAGATTGTAGAATGAATATGCTGAGTGACCAGAGGACTTTTCACATACACCTCTTGTAGCTGCTTTCGTCCAGTGTCTAGCTTGACTCTCCAGGTTTTGCTTTCAGCATTCCACATTATCTTATGGTCAATGACTGACGTACTACTGATTGTCTATTTTGGAACAGATCTCGCAAAATAATGGACCTAAATTTCCCATATATGAAGTTAAAACATCTACTTAATTTACATGCATTCAATGAAAAACTTGCGCTCTTGACACAACCTCCTCTCCAAAAACCTTCTGAAGCTTACCATAAGTTGTCGTCGCGTTTTAACCCAATTTAACACGAAAAGAAATGGCATACCGTTGTGCAATATTATGCGGTTGCATTTCCGTGACGAGAGATAGAAACAAGTGTTAACCTATTACAGCACAACTCGCAACTGAGCAGTTGCATCGATGTGCCGCTTGGACTAGAAGTAACTTATAGACCAAGGTCAAAGATATTGTGATTACACAAGCCTGCAAGGTTGCCACATCTTGTAAAGAAAATCAGTCTCATTACTTTATTGTCGCACTCCGTATGTTCAAGAAAATATGCGAGATTCCAATTGTGCCATAAAAATAAAGGAAATGGGTGCAACAGAAACGGTTCGAGAAAATGAGAGACTGATGAGAGTTATTCAATAAGCAGCCTGGATTACAAAATAGTAAAATACATGGTAAAACTAAATATCAACAATGGGAGTCCTGCGTGGGTAACAGGGGGTCCAGATTGTGGTGCAAAACATTTCATATCTCTCAAAATCGTGGATTGTTACTGAACGGGAATTCTGTGAAGAGAATGCAAATCGTAGCAAACAAACCGAAACATGGGATGAGAGTACTATCAAAACTAGAGGAGTTACTTCTGTATTAGAAATGGATACATCTAAGAAGGTAAGTTTGGCCTCACCAAACCTGTTTAAAACGAACAAAAAGAAGTGATTAAGTGAATACAATTAGTTTCAAGGGAGCGGTTGGTACACTATCAAAGGCAGTCAAATTCCGGGCCTCTCTGGAGTTAGAGTTTGAGGATAGGGTGATGGAGTTTTCGTTTATCATAGAAGATGAACTGCTGAGGACTGCATTATTGGAGGGTTCCCCTGTGAGAGTCACTAGAATTGATTAGTCAGAAGTTTGACGAGAAGACCACTGAACTTTTTAGGCATGTCTTGACCTCCACGTATTTTCTTTTTAATGGAGAATACTACGAACAAACGGAGGGAGTCGCCATGGGTAGCCCACTCTCACCGGTGGTTGCGAATTTGTACGTGGAGAACTTCGAGGAGGAAGCCCTGTCGTCATCCGAATGGAAACCTACTTGCTTTTCCCGTTACGTGGACGATACGTTCGTCATCTGGCCACATGGTATAGATAAAATCCTTGACTTCCTTACACATCTAAACTCCATACACCCCAATATCAAATTCACTATGCCCGCATCTCGTGGTCGTGCGGTAGCGTTCTCGCTTCCCACGCCCGGGTTCCCGGGTTCGATTCCCGGCGGGATCAGGGATTTTCTCTGCCTCGTGATGGCTGGGTGTTGTGTGCTGTCCTTAGGTTAGTTAGGTTTAAGTAGTTCTAAGTTCTAGGGGACTGATGACCGTAGCAGTTAAGTCCCATAGTGCTCAGAGCCATTTGAACCATTTTGAAATTCACTATGGAGACTGATACGGATGGTAAATTACCTATCCTTGACGTCTTGGTCAAGAGAAGGGCTGACTGCACCCTAGGTCATGGGGTGTATCGGAGGACAACGCACACTGATCTGTATTTGCACGCAGACAGCTGCCACCACTCTTCACAGAGGAATGGGGTACTTAAAACTCTAGAACATAGGGCACGCACTATCTCTGACGCAGAGAGTCTACCCCAGGAATTGGAACACCTGAGAACTGTATTTCGAAAAAATGGGTACTCAGAGAGGCAGATTCAACGTGCTCTCCTCCCAACCACTACAGCACAACCTGTGGAGATGGATGAAATCACCAGGGAGGAGGTAGGCACTCCGTTTATTCCATAAACAGGCACACTCTCGGGGAATATCTCCCGCATTTTCAAGAAACACCGGGTCGGAACTGTGTTTTGTGCTCCGAATAAAACTCGTGCACTGGTGGGGAGCGCCAAAGATGATCTCAGTCTGAGGAAGGCCGGCGTGTACCAGATTCCGTGTCAATGTGGCAAGTCGTATATTGGTCAGACGATGGGTACCGTCGGGGATCGATGCCGTGAACACCAGAGGCACACTCGACTGATGTATCCGACCAAGTCGGCGGTCGATGAACATTGTTTGTCGGAAAATCACGCTATGGAGTATGAACGCACGAGGATTCTGGTACAGACGTCGAGATACTGGGACAGCGTTGTTAGAGAGGCCATCGAAACTCGCACCAATGACGACCTCATAAACCGAGACTGTGGCTATAATCTTAGCAAGGCCAGGGAACCGGCGATTGGGTTAATCAAGAGTAAATCGAGCAAACGTATAGTTGTGACGACCACGGAGGACAGAGCCATCACACCGACATCATCTCAGACGCCGTCGCAATCTGTTCCACCGCGTGACCGTGGCACGGGGCGCGGACGGCGGAGGCAGTGCGCCGCGGGCGGAGGGTATTTAAGTCGGCCGCCGCCGCGACCGAAGCCAGTTCCCCCTGAGCAGCCATAGCGTACGGATCTCCGTACCGGCACGTTCACAGGAGCTCTGTCCGTCAGTTCACCTGATGATGGCGAAATGTATGATCGCCGAAATATTGTGCCCGTTGGACACTGTAGACCGGCAATACACCCGTGGATATTTTAACTATATTTATTATTTAAAGTTTATCTAGTTAGAATTAGCTGTAGACAGTTGGCTTATACTTTCAAAGCAAGATTGCACTGAACGCCATCGATTTATTATGATCAAAGCTGGGGAGGTGACACGCAAAGAAAAACATGTCTTTAAATGCAGTTCTTCATAATCAACATAAAACTTAAGTCGTGCATATGTATGATTGAAAATAACATATTTCAACGCAAATTCCTTTACTTTTGAGCCAAAAAGGCATTTCAAAGCTACAAATGAAATTTACAATGAAACTATTCCTTTAAAGTGTACATTTAAATATCAGCATGTTCTCATTTGCATGAACTATTTGGTCACTTTGAGCTTTGAATGTTCTTCAAAAGCAAATATCTTGCATTTTGAAAATAACTTGCACTAATGCTTACTATACTATATCATATTATGTATTTGTGACGATTTAGTATGGGATATCATGGAAAAATTATGAAGTGGCAACAGTAGGATTGATTTTCAATGTTTTAGCCAAAGTTCTGATTTTATTGTTACTTCACAATTATTTACAGTATTGCAAATCACCATTAGAGAATACAATGATGTAACATTGACATTACCTTTTATTAGAATGGTTCTTCAAGGTAACTATTACACTCAGCCATATAAACCAGAAGCATCTTCTAAACAATCAAAAGCAAGTTTCTCTACCTGTGCTGAGCAACATGGGTATATTGTCAATGATGGATGTATACCAACTTACATCCTCTCAGGTCTCTCTTCTGTGCAAATAGTTCACATTAAACCCTCAACATCGTTCTTCTTGTCGTCTCAGATTGGATAGCTGAGAAACATTTCAGCTTGTGGTTAAGGAAAGGGTTTCATAATGATCTATCTACACTTTTAATGAGGCATCCACTCTTGCATATCTTGCTGGGATCTCCAGAGTGCAGTTGCCTCCATATGAATATAGAATGTTTCCCATAGAACATGAAAATCTGTTTCATTTTGTAACGTTCTTTAAAAATAATTCTTTGATTACTTTGAATGAATGTCTGAACTATGGAATGGTTACTTAACTCGAATTATCATATAGTGTGTTATAACTGCAAGTGATGTGCTTACTCTATGTTATTGTTAGCAAAAATTTTATATGAATTGATTGGGCAATGCAACTCCCAATACCAATAAAGAAATAGAGTCAATGCAAAATACATTCAGCCCCTTAGGCACTGAATCCTCTGGCCCTCTTCAAAACTGGTAACCTTGGTCCCTGTGCACATAACAAATAAATTAAATTGACTCACCTCTGAAGCAGCAATGGTGGAACGCGATATATTTTGGTCTCTCATGAAAAAACAAAATGCTAGCTACAGGCTTACTGGTGTGTAATGCTGACCATAATATTTTGGAAAGTACATGAAATTCTTTTGACTGAGAAATGAAAATATTTAAGAACAATCCAACTTCTATGAAAAACATATGACCTGGATAGATAGGGAGGCAGTACTGATTGTGGTGAACTACATGCACAGATTTTTTAAAAATTATATTCCAAGTTAAGTTTGTCTTTTCAAAAACATAACACAATCGAAGTTACATTAGTCAGAAAATACATCATGTTTACTAATTGACTCATGAACAATGATATTTGTACAGCAAGTATTACCTAACCTCACTAAACCAGCATAAATGGAAATCATCAAGTTACATACAGCTCTGTTAACAAATCTCAGAAACATTACAAAAGTCAAATATCTAACTTCCTTTTCATCAATCAGTTTATGTACATTCTGTGGCTACTCAGCAATTAACAATTATCAGCCAACTCATCTATATTAACGCACTAGCAAAACGAAAATCGTAATTATTTAAAATCTTTACCTTTCTGCCATAAAGACTTCTGCTTCCACGTTCTCATAATTCCAACATTTACCTAACACTTGGTGACTTCACAGAGCACACCACAAAAACTGTTTATACCATCCTCTTTCACTCACAGTGCGCCAAGCGTTTTCTTACTCTAACACTACAATCTCAGACCAGAAGTACTAACTTTGGCTCTGCAGTCGTGCACAGTCAGCAATCCACATTATAAAGCCTATCAGAGACATACATCGCTTATAATATATTAGTTTCATTTTATTTTACAGTAATGTTACCATCATATTTGGGTGCCACACACAAACATGCCCGAGTAGACTCCTTTCACAAGCCTCTAGCGGGCTTTAACAAATTATAAGTACCTTGTACAACAGTTGTGTGGTAAATTTATCTCATTACTGATAAGTAGAATTCATAAGTACAATAGAACCATTACAGTTTAGTCCTAAGAACAATTATTAAGTAACATGTTATGATTGTACAAAAAAATCTAAATGTATAACATCATTAAACTTGAAAGAATTGATAGTGCTCAGGTGCACTAGTATGAATCATAATCTGGTTATAATATGAGTAAATTGTCTTGTAAACAAAGTTGCTGACAAGTAAATCATATTAAGCAAAATCATTATGATCCTAATCATGAACATAATGGTTTGGGATTGGGCAAGGGAAAGGAAGATTCATGGCTGAAGCCTATATGTGCTGGACTGACTGTATCATAAAGTTCATTTCTTTTTGTTAGTGCAGGTTCAACAACTTAGTAGTGACCAATGTAGATTGCATTCATTGTACCAAGACACCTGAACTCCTTTTGATTTTCCTCAGTCATGTGCAGAGATACAACCATAGTTGGCGATTATTGTAATAACAATAATGTGATGACCTGCATCATCACTGTTCTTCATAGTGGAGATCCTTCTGAGGTACAAAAGACATATACAGTCACTTACATTGAAGTATGAATACCATTAATAAATTGCTCCAGTACCATGAACAGATGTAGGATATCAGATAATCGAAGATAAGAAAAGGTAGCAAAGTTAAGGTAATGGAACATGTCTATTTCTATCTATGTCAACATAGAGCAATCTATCTGATAATATAAAGTTCACTATTCTAATGAAGTTACAGACTAGATAATGCAACAATGATTTACATCAGAGTAAATAGACAAAATTGAAAATGAACTCTGAACAAGAAAACATCAATATGTGTGGCATCAAGCTGCCAATTAGACATAGAATGATCTAACATGACAGAGAACTTCACTAGTTTGTAACATTATACTGTGGCTCTCAGTTGCCTCATTTATGCAATATTGTGACATAATTACTTAAAACCTAACAGTAAATCAAGAACTGAATGACTCCAGGTGGCCCTGTAGTGGGAATACATGCAAATCTTAATATCTGAAATCACTGAATAGAAAATATCAGTCAAAGGCTCCAAGTGGGCATCTTACATACACTCCTGGAAATTGAAATAAGAACACCGTGAATTCATTGTCCCAGGAAGGGGAAACTTTATTGACACATTCCTGGGATCAGATACATCACATGATCACACTGACAGAACCACAGGCACATAGACACAGGCAACAGAGCATGCACAATGTCGGCACTAGTACAGTGTATATTCACCTTTCGCAGCAATGCAGGCTGCTATTCTCCCATGGAGACGATCGTAGAGATGCTGGATGTAGTCCTGTGGAACGGCTTGTCATGCCATTTCCACCTGGCGCCTCAGTTGGACCAGCGTTCGCGCTGGACGTGCAGACCGCGTGAGACGACGCTTCATCCAGTCCCAAACATGCTCAATGGGGGACAGATCCGGAGATCTTGCTAGCCAGGGTAGTTGACTTACACCTTCTAGAGCACGTTGGGTGGCACGGGATACATGCGGACGTGCATTGTCCTGTTGGAACAGCAAGTTCCCTTGCCGGTCTAGGAATGGTAGAACGATGGGTTCGATGACAGTTTGGATGTACCGTGCACTATTCAGTGTCCCCTCGACGATCACCAGTGGTGTACGCCCAGTGTAGGAGATCGCTCCCCACACCATGATGCCGGGTGTTGGCTCTGTGTGCTTCGGTCGTATGCAGTCCTGATTGTGGCGCTCACCTGCACGGCGCCAAACACGCATACGACCATCATTGGCACCAAGGCAGAAGCGACTCTCATCGCTGAAGACGACACGTCTCCATTCGTCCCTCCATTCACGCCTGTCGCGACACCACTGGAGGCGGGCTGCACGATGTTGGGGCGTGAGCGGAAGACGGCCTAACGGTGTGCGGGACCGTAGCCCAGCTTCATGGAGACGGTTGCGAATGGTCCTCGCCGATACCCCAGGAGCAACAGTGTCCCTAATTTGCTGAGAAGTGGCGGTGCGGTCCCCTACGGCACTGCGTAGGATCCTATGGTCTTGGCGTGCATCCGTGCGTCGCTGCGGTCCGGTCCCAGGTCGACGGGCACGTGAACCTTCCGCCGACCACTGGCGACAACATCGATGTACTGTGGAGATCTCACGCCCCACGTGTTGAGCAATTCGGCGGTACGTCCACCCGGCCTCCCGCATGCCCACTATATGCCCTCGCTCAAAGTCCGTCAACTGCACATACGGTTCACGTCCACGCTGTCGCGGCATGCTACCAGTGTTAAAGACTGCGATGGAGCTCCGTATGCCACGGCAAACTGGCTGACACTGACGGCGGCGGTGCACAAATGCTGCGCAGCTAGCGCCATTCGACGGCCAACACCGCGGTTCCTGGTGTGTCCGCTGTGCCGTGCGTGTGATCATTGCTTGTACAGCCCTCTCGCAGTGTCCGGAGCAAGTATGGTGGGTCTGACACACCGGTGTCAATGTGTTCTTTTTTCCATTTCCAGGAGTGTACATAAATGCTGATCTTAGTAGCTAAAAAATATTATAGAAATTATCTTTGTAGCTCAAAGTGGCATAGTTTTACATGAAATAAATGCTGAACTTAATAGCTAAAGATGTGATAGAAATTATCTTTGTGACTCAAGTGGCTTAGTTTAACACAGCATAAAAGCAGATTTTAACAGCTTAAAAATGTGACTGAAATTATCTCTGTGGCTCAAAGTAGCCTAGTTTAACATACCATAAATGTCAAAAGTGAGAAAGTATCATAAAATATCATTTACGTATAACTTTATATGGCACTCAGAGGCCTATGCATAGTTCATAACGAGAACATGTAACTTGATATGGCTTTTACAAGAACAAAGTGCAGTATTATATGGAAGTATGGCTCTGCATGGCCTGTATGAGTACATATTAGACAAATAGCATTGTATGAGTAAGGGTATAATGTTTATAGGATATATAGCATCCTAGAGGCTTCAGAAATTTCAATCTATTAAATAATGTATATATCTAATAATGCGCATATCTACATGGAAGGATATGGGAATGATTGATAAGTGCAGTGCACTTTATTTGTAAAGAAAATGATTAACAGTTCTTCATCTTGAGTCAAGAACTGCTATGCCTACAGCAAAGAGAAAGTGTGAATATAGTATATGCAAGCATAAAGACAGGAGTACTAATTGCAGTATAGCTTACTGACTAGGTAAACGTAAATCATCACAGTAAATCATGAGATAAATCTGCAATGATAAGGGTTAATTGCAGAAAGAGTGGAATCTGGAAATGTGATTATTAACCTGAAAAAAAGGCAGTCATGCATGCTAATATAAGAAGGCAGTATCATATGCAATATTATAAGGCACGGTGAAAAAAATTTTTAGCTGCAAAGCTTCTGTGACAGTCTCCTACAAACATCTCCAATAACGTGAATTTTAAAATTTTTCCGCCGAATTGACTGTTCAAACAAATTTCGGGCTTGCAGCCGGTCGTCATTCAATACTTCGCACGATATTTCAACTCGGCATTTGCCAGTCATCTTCAGGTGAGCCGTCGCAGACTGGCGAAAACGTCCTCCGTTCCGCAATAGCGTACTGTAACTATTCGCCCATCTAAAGACAGTATTGAGTGAAAATGGGTATTCCATCCGGCAGATTAACAGGGCACTAACAGTTAAAACTAAGAAGCACGAAGTGAATAAAGAGGAGAACATGCCAGAACAATCTTTAGCTTTTCTTCCTTTCGTTGGCAACACTTAGTTTAAAATAGGAAGAATCCTCCCAAAATTTCCGCCTACCATCGAAGATTGCGGACGTTGTGGAATCAGCTAAGGACAATCTGTTACTACGAAATGCAGGAATTTACAAGGTACCATGCCAATGTGGTATGGCTTACATAGGTCAAACCACACGCACCGTGAAAGAACGCTGCACTGAACATGAACATTACACCCGCCTTTTGCAGCCAAGCAAGTCCGCTATTGCTGAACATTGTATTTCTACTGGACATTCAATGGAGTATGAGAAAACAATGATTTTGTCCACAGCAATGTCCTCCTGGGACTCCATTATTAAAGAATCTGTAGAAATACGACTGGCGGAAAATCTGTTAAATCGTGACAGCGGCTACCAGTCGGACAGTGCATGGAATCCCATCATCTCCACGATTTGCTCAAATCGAAGACGACGAGTGCGTCGACGGCCGTGGCAAACAGCAACGCAGAGGGCGACTGAGTTCCGCTATTCCACCAGCGAGGGCGCTGCCGGCGGGTAGCGTGCTTCATCTATCACGTTTTCGACGCATGCACAGAATAGTTACAGTACGCTATATATTGCGGAACGGAGGACGTTTTCGCCAGTCTGCGACGGCTCACCTCAAGATGACTGGCAGGTGCCCAGTTAAAATATTGTGCAAAAAAACGACGACCGGCTGTAAGCCCGAAAATTGTTTGAACACCTCCAATGATGTGGCACAAGTAAGACAGATTTTCCTAGAAAGGACAACATACACAAAAGACATATTAACATCATACAATATCATAATAGAAAAATCATCAATCTGTCATTATAATCATCATTATTGGAGTGCAGCTCACAGCATGAAGACTTGTTAAGCGTCAAAATTCCATCATTGTTCCATGAAAAACTGGTACAGCTCAAAGCATGAACACTCATTAAATATTCTAACAATATTCCTACACCTAACATAAAATGTAGAGAAAAAATATCCTTAATCCTAAAACTTCATAGGCAATCTGCCTAAGTGACCTCGTTCACTAACAGGAGATTGGTTATAAATGTGAGAAGTGCCAATGGTGTTTTGTATTCCACATAAGTTACTTATGTCATGCTTTCTAAATAATGCATTTCCTGCACACCTTTATGGGTGGCACATTTCTCACTTTCATGTGCTTCTGTTTATGGGCATAATGACTAGTTTGGATATAGTGACACTTTTGGACATTCGTTCTGCAAAATATACACAATGGATGAGCATATGCAATGAACATGATTTACGGGGTACATTGATTTCTTAAATCTACGTAGGTGAAAGCAAGTAAACTAGCAACATCATCAAGTACAAGAGATATACAGCAAATTACGGCACAAAACTGAACATAAATGAAATATGGAAACATTATAAAACGCAGTAAATAAAGTAACAAAAAATATAATAATAATTCATCACACAATAGTTTAAATGCTAGTACATCTACATCTACATCTATACTCCGCGAGCCACCTTACGGTGTGTGGCGGAGGGTACTTATTGTACCACTATCTGATCCCCCCTTCCCTGTTCCATTCACGAATTGTGCGTGGGAAGAACGACTGCTTGTAAGTCTCCGTATTTGCTCTAATTTCTCGGATCTTTTCGTTGTGATCATTACGCGAGATATATGTGGGCGGTAGTAATATGTTGCCCATCTCTTCCCGGAATGTGCTCTCTCGTAATTTCGATAATAAACCTCTCCGTATTGCGTAACGCCTTTCTTGAAGTGTCCGCCACTGGAGCTTGTTCAGCATCTCCGTAACGCTCTCGCGCTGACTAAATGTCCCCATGACGAATCGCGCTGCTTTTCGCTGGATCATGTCTATCTCTTCTATTAATCCAACCTGGTAAGGGTCCCATACTGATGAGCAATACTCAAGAATCGGACGAACAAGCGTTTTGTAAGCTACTTCTTTCGTCGATGAGTCACATTTTCTTAGAATTCTTCCTATGAATCTCAACCTGGCGCCTGCTTTTCCCACTATTTGTTTTATGTGATCATTCCACTTCAGATCGCTCCGGATAGTAACTCCTAAGTATTTTACGGTCGTTACCGCTTCCAATGATTTACCACCTATGGCATAATCGTACTGGAATGGATTTCTGCCCCTATGTATGCGCATTATATTACATTTATCTACGTTTAGGGAAAGCTGCCAGCTGTCGCACCATGCATTAATCCTCTGCAGGTCTTCCTGGAGTACGTACGAGTCTTCTGATGTTGCTACTTTCTTGTAGACAACCGTGTCATCTGCAAATAGCCTCACGGAGCTACCGATGTTGTCAACTAAGTCATTTATGTATATTGTAAACAATAAAGGTCCTATCACGCTTCCTTGCGGTACTCCCGAAAGTAGTAATACTATCTTGCTTAGGGTGTGCGATAATGGCAAAGAGGAGTAGCATAGAATCATAAACAAATGGCACAATCCATGGTATCAGCAAAGTAGCATCAGAAATAAATGAACATAAGATATATATATAAATATACACTACTGACCATTAAACTTTCTACACCAAGGAGAAATGCAGATGATGAATGGGTATTCATTGGACAAATATATTATACTATAACTGACATGTGATTACATTTTCACGCAATTTGGGTGCATACATGCTGAGAAACCTGTACCCAGAACAACCACCTCTGGCCGTAATCACGGCCTTGATACGCCTGGGCATTGAGTCAAACAGAGCCTGGATGGCGTGTGCAGGTACAGCTGCCCATGCAGCTTCAACACGATACCACAGTTCATCAAGAGTAGTGACTGGCGTAATGTGACGAGCCAGTTGCTCGACCACGATTGACCACACGTTTTCAATTGGTGAGAGATCTGGAGAATGTGTTGGCCAGGGCAGCAGTCGAACATTTTCTGTATCCAGAAAGGCCCATACAGGACCTGCAACATGCAGTCGTGCATTATCCTGCTGAAATGTAGGGTTTCGCAGGGATCGAATGAAGGGTAGAGCCACGGGTCATAAAAGATCTGAAATGTAACGTCCACTGTTCAAAGTGCCGTCAATGCGAACAAGAGGTGACTGAGACGTTAACCAATGGCACCCCATATTATCACACCGCGGGTGATACGCCAGTATGGCGATGACGAATACACGCTTCCAATGTGCATTGGCCGTGATGTCGCCAAACATGGATGCGACCATCATGATGCTGTAAACTGAACCTGAATTACACCGAAAAATGTCGTTTTGCCGTTCGTGCACCCAGGTTCGTCGTTGAGTACACCATCGCAGGCACTCCTGTCTGTGATGCAGTGTCAAGGGTAACCGCAGCCATGGTCTCCAAGCTAATAGTCCATGCTGCTACAAACGTCGGTGGATTGTTCGTGCAGATGGTTGTTGTCTTGCAAACTTCCCCATTTGTTGACTCAGGGATCGAGACGTGGCTGCGCGATCCGTTACAGCAATGCAGATAAGATGCCTGTCATCTCGACTGCTAGTGATACGAGGCCTTTGGGATGCAGCACGGTGTTCCGTATTACCCTCCTGAACCCACCGATTCCATATTCTGCTAGCAGTCATTGAATCGCGACCAACGCGAGCAAATGTCGCGATACGATAAACCGCAATCGCGTTAGGCTACAATCCGACCTTTATCAAAGTCGGAAACGTGATGGTACGCATTTCTCCTCCATACACGAGGCATCACAATACCGTTTCACCAGGCAACGCCGGTCAACTGCTGTTTGTGTATGAGAAATCGGTTGGAAACTTTCCTCATGTCCGTAAGTTGTAGGTGTCGCCACCGGCGCCAACCTTGTGTGAATGCTCTGAAAAGTTAATCATTTGTATATCACAGCATCATCTTCCTGTCGGTTAAATTTCGTGTCTATAGCACATCATCGTCGTGGCGTAGCAATTTTAATGGGCAGTAGTGTCCATTTAATGGCCAGTAGTGTATATAAAGGATATATACAAAAGGACACAAATTCTTAATATGAAAAGAGGAAGTTTGCGTTACGGTTTGCAGCGGTCAGACCATCCAAGGGATGTGACTCGCTGAACACATGTCAAAATATATGGTATCTCTTTCAGTTGTTGTTTTCATGCAGATGCGTATGAAAACAGAAACATGTGCAAGGCCTAAACTTATGGTAAGAGAACCTACCAGCAAGATTTTCCCAACTGGGCATTTCGCCACCTAATAAAATGCTAAATAATCAAGCAAACGTGAAAACAAGGTGTCAATAGAATTTGTATAAGCACAGTAAATGTGTCAAGTAAAAGTCAGGTGTGGTTTACAGTTAAGTGGACTGGTATATAAAATCAAAATAATCATAAGTTGAAATTTACTGGTAATGTTAATAGCGACTTCTGCAAGACAAATGCCAAGTATCATATTTCCTGAAAAGTATCAAAACATTTATACAAAGCTGAAAAGTGTTAAAAATATGTAAAAGCAGTAGTGTGATGTCTTCAGAATGCAAGACATTGAACTGAAGAAATAATTTATATCGTCAAGATTGGTGTATATCAGTAGTGTAAATAATGTAGCTGGTCGCATAGAAATTAGAATGGCGTAATAGTTACTTCTGAAATTCTTGCTGCTGAAATATGCATGAATATAATTTCGTTCATAATCGCAGCCGTATTCTTGGCGCTAAAACTTACTTTATTGGTACTTCAGTAGTTTCTCATTATTGCTATATGAGGGAAACTGAAACTCAGAACATAAATTCATCTACTGCACAGTTACAAAAGACGTAAAAAATGAACAAATTCAGTGTATCATTATCGAAATCGTGTGTAACGTCGCAGTCTGGGAAAGCAAAATCGTATAAAAGGTAATTTATGTGAGACATAATCTGCTGTGTTGTATTTACACAGCGCAGTATAATTGATCCAGCTATGTGTTTGGCTTGGCATAATACTTTTGAGATGAATGTAGATGTGATTAGTTTTGGAGATCGGTGTTTTCAAATAAATATGCTTGATAGTTTGATGCTTGTTATTTTATTGTTGACTGACTTGCTCCTGGTGACTGGGTCATTGATTTCATAGGATCTATCCACTGCTGTTAAATCAGAAAGGAAGTAGCTTTGACGTCAGAGGGCTTGATGTATGTGGATGAGAGTTTTGTTTTGGGCGGTGGGGGGGCTACATTGGTTTGACGTAAGCTGTGGTGTGCCATTGTGCTGCCGACGGTGTTGTTGCCAGTGCCGCTGCTGGTTTCAAGGACGGCATGGCACTTACCTGCTGCAGGTGTCACATTTTGTCTGTCCGTGGCCTCTATGCTTCCAGTAGGTTGTACTAGTTCCTCAGTAAAATATTGCTCTGTATTGTTGATTGGTTTTTTAATAGGATGTGCGGTTTGTGAAGTGTCAGCGTCTGTAACGTGCTGCACGGAATTATTTTCAATGGCCTTAGTGTCTGTATCTACGTGTTTGAAATGTTTATCAGGCGTTTCTGTGTACAATTTCAGCTCGACACGTGTGCTGGAGAATTGTACATTGAACTGTGTAGTGTCACCATGTAGTTGTTTTTGTATGCTGGTGAACTGTTCATGATTTTTATTAAATTTTTGATTCATATGAGCAGTGAAGGTATCTTGTTTTTCTCGTATGCTGGCGAACTATTCATCCGTTTTATCAAACCATTCATAGAGCAGAGTATTCCGTTCAACCATCATTTGCATGGGAGTTTTGAAGCATCGCTTCCATACTCTTTGAATTAGTATGTTATGTGTCACCTGCGTTGTGCTTTGTGGTGTGGAGACATCGCCAACAACCATAGACATCTCGTTTGTGGTGTTATCTGCAAATTACTGCTAATGGAATGCGACGGATTTTAAAAAGGCATTGAGTACTTTGCACTCCTGTGTCCTCTGACACACTATTTGACTGTGTAAGATAGTTAAATCACTGACCTCATATGGTAAACAATCAATCTTTGAATTGCGTGTTAGCCATGTGCAGATCAGCGGCGTCTGCAATACTGGAATCTACCGTCTGATTACTAGTCAAATTAGTGAGTGAAATTATAGTGTCAGGAATCTGTCTATTATTTGGAGAATCGGTATGTACATTGTCTGTTGTGAACTGCAAATTAGGCACTGCAGAATGGTCACAATCTTTGTCACTATTACATTCAATATTGTTATCGTTAACTGTAAAATTGCTCATGTCAGTATTGTTAACAGTCAAATTACGTGCTTGACTCGTAATAACACTATGCAGCATCCTAAATAAAATACAGAGTATAAAGCGAAAGATGAAAAATATTCAACAATAAAATCAATGAAAAACAAGGTGGAGCATAAGAATGCTGATGAACTGTTAAAAAATTTTGTACAAGTTAGTAAATTGCGTTGCGCCAAAAAACATCTGACTACTATTATCACTACAGAGTGGCTGAGAACACAGAATACATATTTTATATATATATATATATATATATATATATATATATATATATATATATATATATATTAATATCAGAGATTACACAAACCGAACGACTGGCAGCGCTGTCACCAAGTGTAACATTCTTTTATAAATTTTATCGTTTGAGATACATAAGTGAGATTATTCTGCTTAGTATGGAGTACACTGAAAGATGACTAGAGAACACAAATATTTATATTGTCTTACCTCTAACGCAGCATCGGTGGAATGCAATATATTCTGGTCTCTCATGAAAAAAATAAAATGCTAGCTACAGGCTCAGCAGTGTGCAATGCTGACCATAATACTTTGGAAAGTACATGAAATTCCTTTGGCTAATAAATGAAAACATTTCCTAAATATCCAACTTCTTTGACACACATATGACCTGGACAGGGAGCAGGTACTGATCATGGTGAATTACTAACGCTTATTTTTTTGTGAAATTATATTGCAAGTTAAGTTTGTCTTTTCAAAAACATCTGACAATCGAAGTAACATTAGTCAGGAAAATACATCATATTTACTATTGGATTCATGAACAATAAGATTTATACACCAAGTATTATCTAACCTCAATAACCAGCATAAATCATCAAGATAGATATAGCTCTGTTAACAAATCTTAGAAACATTATAGAAGTGAAACATCTAACCTGCCTTTTTATCAGTCAGTTTATGTACATTTTGCGGTTGCTCAACAATTGACAATTATCAGCCAACTCATTTATACTAATGCACTGACAAAACGAAAATCATAATTATTTAACATCTTTACCTTGGTGGCATGAAGACTTCTGCTTCCATGTTCTCGTAATTCCTACATTAATCTAACACTTGGTGGCTTCACAGAGCACACCACAAAAACTGCCTACACCATTCTCTTTCACTCACAGACGGCTACCTACAACACTGCATCAACTGATCTCTAGCACTACAATCTCAGACCAGAAGCAGTATCTTTGGCTCTGCGGTCGTTCATAGTCAGTGATCCGCATTATAAGGCCTATCAGAGACATGCATTGTTTATAACATAATAGTTTCATTTTATTTTATATTAATGTTATTATCATATTCGGGTGCCATATACAAATGTTCCCCAGTAGACTTCTTTCAATTTCACTTACCTGACCTAAATTTCGTTGGCCTTCATATAGGGATTTCATGTCTAGCACTCTCCAGTTTTCACCAAGTGTTCTTCGTTCACCCACTGACTGGTAGATCACATTATATCCCTCTTTTGTTACAACTGTTGCCATTTTTTGTAGAGGTTTTTCTACTCTATCGAAAATGAGGTAAGAAGGTAAATAACTGTGTTCTCATAATATTAACTATTAATATTAGCTCTATAGAATATTATTATGAGGGAGACAGAAACACACAAATTGATGCTAACAGCTGCTCTGTATGGGAATGTCTGGCAGTGGAATGGAATCATGTGAATGGAATCAGCATCTTCTATTGGTCTTAATGGACTAGTTCTTCTTTGTACAAACTGGACCATATATGTTCACAGGCTTGTATCGATTTCACTTAAATAGCGTGATGTATTTAGATTCTGCGTGTGCTATATCTACCGTTCCATTCCATATCTTGTCTTTCTTTTTTTTTTTAAATTGTGGACATGTTCACTTGGCGTGTCACCTCCTCAGTTCTATGTGAACAAAAAAAATACTATTAAGCAGTTACTATCGCGAGAACATCAGTTCTCTGAACATTGACGGCAAACAGTGGCTCACTAGAAGCTTAATTGTATCTAAATGTACGCTAACAAATCGTAGGACACTTCAAATCCAACTGGAAAACTGCTTGAGGAGCACAGCAAATTTTCACGATCTGCACAGTTCGCAAATGAAAATTAATCAAGTGTAAGACTCGTGAAATACGACAAGTAATCAAGCAACCCAAGTTGCACTGTAAATCCTGCAAATTATAAGCTGCATAGATAACAGATGGAGCTAATTAAGAAATGCAAACTCAAAGAATATGAGCCCCAATGCACAAAGCCATCACCGAATGCAAATGGCTGAGATAGAAACGGAGAAGATCTGCCACCGACCTCAGGACAGGTCTAGATGTCTTCCTCATGGGAAGTCCCAAAAGAGAATCCCACTCTGTAACTCTCGAAAAATTCAACCTGGAGGAGAGGACCTCCAACAACTGCGACAGTGAGAACTTCACTCTTTTTCACAGAATGCAGGGGAACCCTGAGCAAATTTCCCACTCTTGGTTCTCTGAATGCATTTTAGTATGCAGAAGGTTGACATTGACTCCTAGCGAGGTTCCATTCATTGGCCAAGTTCTTTGCGCCCAAGCAAGCTGTGGAACAAGAATCACTTCATTGGACTGCCATATTATTGGAGGGAAGGCAATGAGTTTTCCCACACTAGGCTAGCAGCGCCACATCGTTCTCTTCTGCATGCTGTGTACTGGAAGGTGAATTCGTCACACATGCCTATACTCTGGGGCAGTTCCTTTCGCAGTAGAAATCGTATTTATAACATAAATGGACGGCCATGGTCTTACTGCAGACGCATTTGTGGAAAGCAGCACCTTTGAGTCCAGCCTCCTTTCACCAGTCCTCTGTGACATACCTTCTGTGGTCACGCCAGAATCACTACATTGCCCCTCAGCCCAATCACTTCCCACTAAGGCAAACTGAAACCTTCCTCCACAGCTAGCTAGGCTTGTGCTTTTCTCAAACCTAGCCAGAAATGAACAAACAAAAGATAAACAGCACATGGGTTCTCCTTTTGAAAAGAACGAAACTCCAATGATTGCTACCCTGGTCATGGTCATTGAGCATTGGCACTCTATGAAAATTACTTACCTCAACCCAGAACTGAAATTAGAACCTGAGACTCCTACCAGTCTTCCATCAATTTAAATAAAAAATACAGCAAGGTATCATTGCCTGTTTAGTTAAAATGACAATGAAAAGGTGATGATGATGATGATGATGATGATGATGTTTGGTTTGTGGGACGCACAACTGCGCTGTTATCAGCGGCTGTACAAATTCCCAACCTTTGCTCAGTCCAATCTCGCCACTTTCATGAACAATGATGACATGACGACGACAACACGAACACCCAGTCATCTTGAGGCAGGTGATGAAAAGGCTAAGATAACTGTAGTGCCTCCTGGTTATTACACATAAAGATATTTTATTAAAGGTTACCAGAAAATAGGGATCTTTGGCCTACTTGAGATCAATAACATAATTACAGCATCTGATCATCATCATTAATATGAAGTGCAAATGAGCTTTTCACTTACAAACTCTCATTCTTCCATAAAAAATCGTACATTGCAATTGTTATCACTCCACGGTGATATCTAGTTATTAAACACTTTAAGTACTGAGGGAAATGTCCACAAAGACAATAGTTCAAGTGTTTTTACAAATAAAAGATTAATACCTAAAAATTCCACTATGCTCTGTTAGTATGCACAAAATTGTGATGAATTAATTGCAAAAAGAAGTAAGTTACAAAAAAATTATCCTCAATGGTGACTGAATCATTCGGCCAGTCACATGTGTTAAACAAAAATCTTACTCTCGGAATCTTAATGTGAGCATCAACAGTTTCATTAAAGGTTGTGACATAAGCCTTGGATTTATTCATACATCATGTTTCAGACGTTTATAACGTGTTATGTACGTCATGAGCTTACAGCATGAAGGTCTGAGGCAAATCTCAGTCATTATTAGTTGTCACCAAGTAATTATCTTCTTTGAAAGGAAAGTGTCCCAGCAACACTCAGTTTTCCTTGGACTATAATGACAAAAGTGTCTATTGTGCAGAGACTTCTTGGGCTGGACAAGACACACGCCAAAATGTCGCTTCCAGTTCATTGCTACAATTATGGGCTCAGGTGAAGAGTCAGTCGCCCTTACCAATTGCCTTAGGCTTTCCTCTGCTTGCATTGTGACGCAACCAGCTCTGAAACATTCAAACCCTTCAAAAAGCACACTATATCATCAACATATTCATCACAATTCCATAAGCATAACCTAATAATTTCTTTGTAGATATAAGTTCATACCGTTTAATAAATGATTAGTGGACCATGACAACAATTATTGTTGTTATACCACTTTCTAAATCAATTCTCTTAAAAAAAAACCATGGCTACCATAGCGAAAAGTAGTATAAACTGACTGTTAGATAGTTTCACAAAAGAAACAAGTTCTTGTTGCACCAAAATTCTTACATCTGACATACTTTTGGTGTACTCATTGTTAAATAAGTCCATGTGGTTGGTAATAGTGAGATGGATTCATCTTTTAATTTGTTGAGTATAGGTGCCAAAATCATAATTGTACTACATCCATGAATATAATCGTCTATGTGATAGACAGAACTGGTGTACACAATGTCAAACTCAAAAAGACATCGTCAAGCTCGCTCATCGCTCAAATGGTTGTAACTAGTGGCTGACAAAACATCACATCATCTCGGTATGTTTCCCAAAGCGCAAATTGCCTCTGGTGGAAGGCCAAATCTCTCCTACCGTATCAGCCATGTTTGTCTTAATCACACAGGACACAAAGCACCAGACTCCTCCTCACATTATTAACATCAACTCAAGTCTCCCATCACAAATGCATAAATCCACACATCTTTAAACTTTTTTTCAAGTGGTAGAGACGAAAGTCTTCCATTTATAATTTAAATCCGACATCTTGCAAGAAAAGAATTATAGCGAATCAGATATGAATCATTCAACAAACAATACTGGAGTGAGACACTGTACAAAACAATTTAAAAATGGGTAATTTATGAGGAACGATACATTACTTTTTGATTACCTCACACACCATTTGCAACACTACTGAAAGAGAACAGGCAAATGGACACATCTCAGCATGTTTTACCGATGGTTATCGAAGTCCACTGTGACAATCACAATCAACAAATGCTGGAAACATGTATTACTGTCATGAACAATACAAAGATTCTCTGAAGTGGCTGCTGAAGCAAATCACATGTGCTCCCGGACAAATTTAAAGCAAATTCACTGCAATGCGAGTCTATTCCAACATCCCATGCACACAACCTATTAAATTTAGTGCTGTGAAAACCTACAAACGAGCATTCATGAACACAACACTAAATGTCTGTACATAAAAGTAAATCACACAAAACCTTATACATAAATACTTCACTGTTATCGTTTTAGAACACATACAGAAGTAGAAAAACAAAATTTACTTCTTTAACTCAACTAAGTCAATGCGGTCCTTTCTCGTAACTACCCTCAGCTTCGGACAGCGCCAGCTTTCTTTTGGATTATGGCTCTGGCTGCCATTACTGATCTCTCCCATGCTTCCATTCGTGTACTCGTTACCCCATGAGTTTCTGCGTTGGTCTCTCTCAAAAGTAACACCTGCCTCATTCTCTTCTCTCTCAGTCTCATCTATATCTGTCAATGTCAATCTTTAAAACCTCTAAGCCGTTTTCTCCATGCAAATGAGGGTTCTTTTACACTCAGACAGCATGATATCAACTAACAACTGGATTTATTCAATGTTACTATATTGGTTGTTCAGATGCTGATTTCTCTTCAGAAATTCACTGAAGAAAACTACATACAACTGTAACTGTGTTACTGCCAGTGGTGGAGCCTTGATTAAGCTTTGGCACACAATACCAATACGGTTTCATAATTTCTGATTCGAAATCAGTGATGGTTGAACAGATTATGATTATTGGTAACACCTTTGCAGTAGCTTCACCACTTATGTGGTTACTCGCGAATTTTAATTTTCTCCATACTGGCCATCACTTCACTAAGATGTCTCTAAACTGAGTTATCAATGTTTTTACATCTAGGTTCCTGCCTTCCGTATAAACCTGGAATTTTATCAAACAGAATAAAGTGTTTTTCGTCAAACGTTCAGTAATTTTGGGACATGAGCTGCGAAGTTGTACTCGTTTCTCTAAGCACAAATCATTCTGAAATGTATGAGTGCGCACCATTAGGCCGCGAACTTTCGTTTCCATTGCTCTCGTTTTCGTTCCTCATCCTGCCATCGGATACTAACTATAGTTGCTTTGCTATTCTGTGTCGCTTCACCTCTTTTCTCAATCTATTTTACTTAGTTTTTGAGCGAGACAAACTCTACTGACTGTACATTGTACAGGTTCAGTGCTGCCTGATACTGGTCGTTCCCCCAGATTTTGTGCTCTTTTCGAAAGAGATTGTTGACACCTTCGACCTTTTGCATTCTTTTTAAAGAGAGGTACTGGTCTCCTCTGCCTTCTCTGGATTTGCTGCGGCATGTACCAGCCCTGGATATATCGATTTTAATCGTTTCCGGAACTTCATCTAAGTTCTTGTCAATTTATTCAAATTTACAATCTACTTATCCTTCAAAATCTTCTATTTTGGACCAGAAACGCTATTTTTCCTCCATCAATTCTTTTCTGTCCTTTTCAGCTTTCCTATTTTTCCCCCTCAGCTTTTCTGTCTGTTTACTGAATTTCTTTCCTATCTTGTTTAGTTTTTTTCCTGTCTTGTTTGACTTTTCTGTCTCTGTTCTGCATTTTTTCCTATCTTCTTTGGCTTTCTTCCTCTCTAGTTTATGTTGCATTAACATTTGATTTAGCCTGAGTGAAATGGTCCCCATATTTCCTATACTTGAGTTGCTCTGCTGTTCGTTGCATTCTGTTTCGCAAGCAATTCTATTCACTCTGTTCAGCTATCAGTGTATTTTCCTGGGCCCCTGATAAAGTAACTACTGCTGCCGCCTATCTCTCGGAAAAAACTGCACCGGATTTGTTTGTATCTACTGTGCTACAGTCTTCGGTGACCTTCCTAGCTTCCCTTGAATGCGCTCGATCTGCTCTGTCCATTTTAATCAACGCAAATTCGAGAGACTATGGTTGTGTGATCGCAAATACATCTGCTGATATATGCGCAAGCTCACGAGACTGGGAACGTAAATGGTTGCTACAACAAATCTTTGCACTCTTAAGTTGTGTTTCCCTATGCCATTCTAACTGCAGAATGTTAGATAGTTCCAGTAGTAAGTATTCTAGACCAGTGCAGACATGAAATTTAACCCTTATAGGCTATAGTGTCATATTGTCAACGTCCCAACGAGATGTTATGTCGCAATCGTTCTGGGCCTTGGCAGTTGGGGTGCCAAACGCCGTTCATGACTACAACATTGAATTGCTAGATGAGCGAGTGTAATGCTCATTATACATTTATTTCAACAAATCAATCAAAATCTCTGATGTGAAGGCACATGTATTGCAGCAGACATCCTGTCCACTGAGAAAACGAACTGATATGCAGATAATTGGTTATCACATCTTCAAAACTGGCTAAACATTCAATCCAGGTTGGACATTTGTGATTGTATTAAGAGGAAACAGAAGCGAACAGACAAAAAAATTGAATTTTTTTTGTCTAGTAATAGTAGTAGCAGCTTTATTCATCTCTAGATCTCTATTTACAAGTGAATAGGACGTGTCAAAGTATTTACAAGTTTAGACCAATTTAAAATAAGCTAATTCGTAAACACATACATTTACAGACTTCTAGTTAGAGACAACCATTACATTTACTCCTGGTATACAATATTTCTTTAAAAAAAAAATTTATTATATAATGTAATGCCATGCTGTTCACTCATATCTCACTATCACTCACTGTTCACATGATACACTACACACTGCGCACACACACACACACACACACACACACACACACACACACACACACACACACACACTGGTGATCTCTGGGCCATTTTCTGTACTGCAACTTGCCATTTTCTACCCTGAAAAACTGAGTCAGCATCTGTCCATAATGAGTGAGAAGTTGAGATCAGAATGAGGAAGAAGCTATGCATAGCTTGGGGGTAAGTGTTTCTAGAAAGGAAAAAAGAAAGAAAATACATAAAGTGAAGATGTTATGTGGAATGTTGGATGTTTTATAATCATTATTATTATTTACTTGTATAACATTTTTTATCAAACTCCTACTCAGTTTTATCTAAGTAATCCTTCAATGTATAAAATCTATTGCATAATGGGTACTTTTTAGCTGCCTTTTTAAATAAGTGTATTTTTGCAATTTCTTTAATCTCTTGCGGTAATTTATTGTACAGTTTTATTCCCTGGTAGAAAATGCGGTTTTAAGTTTTATGTGTATTTTTTCTTGGTAAATATAAGTTAAGTCTAGCTCTTCTTCCATGGTCATGGACAGAGCTGTTTGTGGAGTAATTACCAATGTTATTTTTGATGTGTACAACTGACTGGTAAATGCATTCTCATGGAGCAGTTAAAAACCCCAGGGTTTTGAACAGATCTTTACATTGAGCTCGTACACTATTTTTGGTTATTATTCTTATGGCTTTTTTCTGGAGATTGAAAATTGTGCTTATATTTTGTTCGTTTGTTCTCCAAATAAGAGTGCCATAGCTAAAACTGAGTGTACATATGAATAGTATGTAACGAAAAGATGGTGCATGTTACACACTGATGACATGATTCTAAGGGTATAACATGCTGTTGACATTCTGTTTGCAAATACCTTTGCGTGTTCACACCACTTCAACTGAGAATCAATATTCATTCCTAGAAATTTTCCATATGTTACACAGTATATAGAGGTGCCATCTACATTTAATTTAACATTGTCATTTTTCCTCTTCAAACTGAAATTCATGGAATTAGTTTTCTTTATGTTCAATGTCACTTTATTGCTTATTGACCAACCATAAATTTCTTTTATAGTTTTATTTGCTTTCTCTGCAATGAGTACTCTTGTTCAGTGCACCAGTTATTTAGCGACAAAATGTCGTTTGTTCCATGCAGATTTGACGATTAGTTTCGGTGTTATTAATTTTTTCATGATGAATGGTAACTAGTGTCACGCCTATTTGTGCTCTGTCTTCCTGAGCATTGACTACAGTACAGCAAACATTTATGTTCCACAGATATTTTTATTTATGTTGTAAGAGAGAATTGTTGTTTTGATATCTGTCAACCTGCATGCATTATCGACTATCGTTTGTCAGCTTTTCACCATTGTTGTTTACGTTTTGGTGATAAAAACGTAATGCTTTTGTGAAAAGTTGTAGCGGAATGGGTAGAGTAAGGGAGTCTGGATATAACCCAAGTTTCGTGAAAATAAATATGTAAAAATAAACCACGAAACTGCTAGTTATGAACAGAGGGGACAGAATAATATCGAAAGCAAAGTCAGTGCGACTGTCAGTGCTTTGTAGCGACCGCGGCCAGCAGTTCCATACAGTGCAGGGTGCGAGTGTTTGACGCGTGCGTCGTGCTACGAGTATTCGATCTCACGCTGTCATATAGTTCCACACCTGCCGCTAGGAGCGCTGTTTCTTATCTGTAAACTACGTTCCGTTTACTCTTAGTTTATAACAATTTATGTGTCCATGTTGACTCTATGTTTAGTTCTGCAATTGTGCGTAGCTCTTAGTAACGAATCAACAAGAGGCTTATTCGCTCTCTCTCCAGTTTGTCTCTGCGTTCACTGCGTCTAAAAGAGGTTCTGTATTACATGACCTATGAACGAATGAAGTCGTTGTCATCCCAGCAAAGAATATATCGTTTGTACGTTGTTTATTCTCATCGAAACAGGCTGGCTAATCAGTGGGACAGGACAGACTCAGTCCTACGGTCAAAGCTTCAAATAAAAAGCTGCCAGTTTTGCAAGTACCACTCAAACGGGTGACAGTGAAATGCATAGTGTGAACAACATTTGTGCTTCTACTGATGCAAACATTTCTGATTTGCATGAGGATATTACGTGAGCTTATGGAAAATCACACTTGTTGTAAAAACTGCAGTGTAAACGTCACCTTACACGGAGATGTGGGAAAAACCGAGGAAATTGTTCGTAATTTAGTTCTAAAATGCTTGACATGTAAATGTACTGTCATCTCATGTAACCTGAAGCAGACTGTATGAAAACAATTTAAAATTTTAAATCTGTTTTTGAAAAGGCTATTATGAATAAAATTCCCATTCGTTAAAGGTAATTTCATTTCCATCAGTTATTCCCTGGCAACTACTTCCACGCTCACCTAGTGTGATTAAATGTGTTAATGTTCTTAATGAATCGCTAGTAATTAAAGTAAATTCTTTAAGAAAAGAGTTTGAAAGTAAATTCACAGTTCATTAATGATAAAGGATCTTTATTTCTATGTAATCGCAGCACATTACACTTGTCTACAATGAGATTCAATTGCCATTCCTTGCACCATGAGTCAATTCGTTGCAGATCCTCCTGCATTTCAGTACAATTTTCCATTGATACAACCTCTCGATATACTACAGCATCATCCGCAAAAAGCCTCAGTGAACTTCCGATGTTATCCATAAGGTCATTTATATATATTGTGAATAGCAACAGTCCTACGACACTCCCCTGCCGCACACCTGAAATCACTCCTACTTTTGAAGACTTCTCTCCATTGAGAATGACATGCTGCGTTCTGTTATCTAGGAACTCCTCAATCCAATCACACAATTGGTCTGATCGTCCATATGCTCTTACTTTGTTCATTAAACGACTGTAATTGACTCTCTCTCACGTTTTTCGTCAGACTAGCTCAGGATGAGGGTGGACGCCTTTTCGGGGGTTATCAGACCGGCATTCCTCTCAGAGCCCAGGATGGATGTCGAGGCGCAGTGGGGGCTCGATATCGATCCCACATGCAACTCCCCACTCCTCACGCCATCTAGCTTCCTGCCTCTCCTCCCCCCCCTCTCGCTGTCGTAAGATGTCTCCCTACGCAACAATGGTGCAGCGTTGTGGAGGGGAAGATGGTGCAAGTATAAAGCGTCGACTGCACACTAACAGTGCAACGCCACGAAACGGCATCAAGAAGGCGCTGACCCGTGCGCCAATGGAAAGAGCGGGCAGCACAACGCTTCCAGGAAGACAGAGTTCAGCGCTCCCTGTCAAACCTGACTTAACCAGCCGCCCATCGCTGGTCGGGCCCAGTTCAGTCACAGACATGGAGAGCATCAGTACTGAGTAATAGGAGGATCATACTTACCCTGCATTCTCTGAGTAGTAATACTGTGTAAAAGTAATTGCATGTATGTGGCACAGGAAGCACATCAACCCACCTCGTAATGAGAAGTTAAGTTACGTTTCTTTCCTTTTTAGAAATAATGTGTTCTATTAATCTGAAAGTGTTATGTATGGATCACTTTGGATTCCTGCCACCAGCCATCACAACTTCTCTACTTCCTTGTATGCGTTGGTGCTGATTCCTACAGTAAGCAACACAACACATTTTTGACTTTTACCTTTCCATTTATCTCATGCACCAAATTTACAAATCGCTCTTTAATCCTGTTACATCCTTTTTTACTTATTGTGGGTTTCTTCTGCAATTGAAGATCGTATTCTGTAACAGGAGATCAAATGTATTATGGGTCGTAACATGTACAATTTTATTTCTACATTGAATTACTTTATTTTCTGCATATTTAGATTCTCTATTCCTTTTATCTTACCTCACTTGTATATATGTTTGACCATTAACAACCTCGCAACATTTTTTCGTGGTAGATCCAAAATTTTGATAAACACATCTCTTTCAGCATGGGTAGTCCTCGTTTCTCCTCTCATCTGCAATAACTTGATATTACATAGTTATCTTTTGCACTCAGCTTCCATCACATCAACACTACCTCGACATACATCAAATCATTACATAATACTTTCACTAACTCATAACATACTCATCCTAATCTAATGGGCAGCATCCCTTCATGACTTCTAACAACTCATTACGCACCATGGCTTTTAGCCCATTGCGTTATCGCATCTGGTGTGTCTATAAAAAGAATTAAACTCAATATGGCCAAAGGTCTGTCCAATTTTCCTCTTTACTGTATCTCGTGTGCAGCCTCCTTGACTTTCTGTGGTACTACTCCCTCACACCCATGCCAAAACCCTCTTTAATCATATACTCCATAGCATCACCTGCTTTTAGTATTATGATTTCTTCTTTACAACAGACTGGTGGGTAGATGTTATGTCTTGGTTCTATTCTTTGATGCAGCTTATTTCTGGAACCTTTTTATGTGCGAAATGTGTGGCTCCCTATTGCCTTCTGACTCGTCAGTCTTTCTAATTGCATTATGTTGTGGTGAACAGTTATTCTTACTAGGTGTTCTCGTTGTGCTCTTCAGTCCAGAGACTGGTCTGATGCAGCTCTCCATGCTACTCTATCCTGTGCAAGCTTCATGATCTCTAAGTAACTACTGCAACCTACATCCTTCTGAATCTGTTTAGTGTATTCATGCCTGGGTCCCTTCTACCATTTTTATCCTCCACGCTTCCCTCCAATACTAAATTGATGATACCTTGATGCCTCAGAAAGTATCCTACCAAGCAACCCTTCTTTTAGTCAAGTTGTGCCACAAATGTCTCTTCTCCCCAATTCTATTCAGTACCTCCTCATTAGTTATGTGATCTAGCATATAATCTTCAGCGTTCTTCTGTAGCACCACATTTCAAAATCTTCTATTCCCATCTTGTCTAAATTATTTATCGTCCATGTTTCACATCCACACATGGCTACACTCCACACAAATACTTTCAGAAAGGACTTTCTGAAATTTAAATCTACACTCGATGTTAACAAATATCTGTTCTTCAGAAACGCTTTCCTCACCATAGCCAGTCTACATTTTATATCCTCTCTACTTCAACCATCATCATTTATTTTGCTTCCAAAATAGCGAAACTCATCTACTATTTTAAGTGTCTCGTTTGCCAATCTAATTCTCTCAGCTTCATCTTATTTAATTCGGCCACGTTTCATTATCCACGTTTTGCTTTTGTTGATGTTCATTTCACATCCTCCTTTCAAGACACTGTCCATTCTATTCAACTGCTCTTCCAGGTCCTTTGCAGTCATCAGCAAACCTCAAAATTTTTATTTCTTCTCCAGGGATTTTAATTCCCACTCCAAACCTTTCTTTTGTTTCCTTTACTGCACACTCAATATAAAGATTGAATAACACTGGGGATAGGCTACAACCCTGTCTTACTCCCTTATCAATCACTGCTTCCCTTTCGCGTCACTTGGCTCCTATAACTGCCATATGGTTTTTGTACAAATTGTAAATAGCCTTTCTCTCTCTGTATTTTACCCCTGCCACCTTCATAATTTGAAATAGAGTATTCCAGTCAACGTTGTCAAAAAGTTTCTCTATGTCTAAAAATACTAGAAACATGTTCTAAGATAGGTCATAGGGTCAGTATTGCCTCGAGTGTTCCAACTTTTCTGCATATACTAGGTAAGATCCATAAAATACATGGAAAAAATCTTATTCAAATAGTGGCTCTTCTTCGATCTCCCACAACAATGCTCTCTCTTCTCTAAAACCAGCGTATTGTTTCTGTCACTAATAAGATATATATATGTATGTATGTACGTATCTTTACATTATACAAAATCCTTAATTCTTGTTGCCACACTACATTCGCCACGTTACTAAAGTTCTAAACTCACGTTCTCTGTTTAATTCTTTTCGTTACTCCATGCTCTATTTACTCCTTTTCTTTACTCGAACAGGATACCCCATTGATCATCTCCACGATCGCTGTTGGGTGCCTAGCATTCTCATCGTTATAGTTATTGTTATATAGACGACTTCAGTCTCTATCGTCTACACATCTTCCCATTCGTTGTCATTTATGGTGTCAGCTTGCACCTTCTCTACCCTCTCAAATACAGCTGTGAATGAAGATGCGTATAATTACACAAGAAAATTACTTATAGTCGCAGAATATGTAGTGAATGTCTTAAGGTAATGGAAATAGGTAGTATTCCAGGAGGGAATAGTCACACTTGAGGACAAAGCTGACAGCAAGCTGTTCATTACTGAAGAAGCACAAGACTTCAGAGTGAAGCCTGAAGTAATTGGATTACGAGAAAATGACTCTATTTTTCACACACTTTGCCTCGCGGTTACAGCACAGTCTCACAATAAGAATGTGGCTACAGAATTGGTGGAACCAATGGCCCTTACCAGCGGTGAAGCGTTTCTAAGTTCCCAATGAATCAGCTCAGATGGCTCTGCAGCCGCTCTCAGCTTCGAGACGTGGTGGCGAAGGCTCTGTATCTTGATGATCTGACTTCCAATCGAAAGTCAGTTAAAAGGGAATGACGCATTGCCGCATTTCTTGTCTCTCACTGAATTTTGATTCGCTCGGCTCTGGTTCCCGAGTGCTTGCTGGTCAAACTGCTCCTTACAAAACACCTGTCTGCCTGTGACTGATTGACCTTTGGGTCCCATCACCCTCTGCTGAAAAGAGTCACCCCACTCTGTCTCTCTTTGTCTCTTTTTTTGGTTAATGGGGTACTCTGCCTTGTCACCGTCCTGTCTCTCTTTCTAATTCAGGATTCATTCCTGTTAGCCAACACTGGCAAGTTTTACACAGAACAAACATCGTTTATTGCAGAGTCAATGCGTTGTGCGATGTCTCACATTTTTAAAGGCCATGGATCGAACGTCCCCTATCTGTCGTTTAGATGTTTACCTCCAGTTTCTGTTCTTTCTGGGGATATGGACAGCTTTCCCCATCTCGAGCACACTGGTGCCTGCCTGCGAAAAAGTCGAGTCCCCTCAGTCCATTTCATCGTAATAAAATAATTTCACCAGGTGTTCCCTAGCGGGAGGTGCTACCTATCTGTCTGTACAATGGCCTAAGGTTCTGCTCCAGTTCCATACAGCAAACGTTGTGGCCAGTGACCCTAAGCCCTCTGCCTGTGGGCTTCCAAGACTCTGGCACTGAGGGCGGCTCTCTCTTATAGTTTCTGGCAAGCCCGCATTCCATCTCATCACCAAGGGTGCTTCCAGCACTTTGAGACAGTTAAACTGCATCAAAATATGAATTAAGAGTAAGAGAATAACAAAACTGCATTAGTTATTTACCAACAAATACTAATACCGTCGTGAACATTTTTTGACAATTTAAATTAAATATTCTGATCAAATGAGAGTTTCATTACCGATCTGCATATATTATGAGACAGTTTCCGGAAAACACTGTCCTGTAACAGCACGAACATCTAATAGGGCGCAAGAAACAAAGAAGAAGCAAGAATTTAAAAAAGAAAGAAACAAATTAGTGCAAATCAGTAATTTTTTTCCTTCCAACTAGTAGTGCTAGCTTAAGGGTTACAGAAAGAAGTCTTCCATGTCACTTATCAGTGCACTACTGAAGTGAAAAGTGATAACAGCGAAAAAACCGTCTGGAACAAAATCGCTTTAAACATGATCAGACCTGTTAACATCGCAGGCTATTCAAACGATCGTACTGGTTATCAGTTAGATGCAGTTGATGAAACTAAGAAGTTCTTCATTAGACAAAAACCTTATCAGCCAGCGGGTCCATTTCCCAAAGATGCTAAGCAGAAAAACAAGTCCTTCCCCACAAAATATTCCAAAAAGTTCATGTTGACAGAACAAAGGATTTGGAGAGAGTGGTTGTATTATTCATCTAAAAATGACTGCTGTAAACTGTGTTGGTTGTTTGGAGGATGGGAGTCGTCGTCAGCTTGGAGGGAAGGGGTTCGAGATTGGAAGTTGCTAACCAAAAGCGTAGTGCGACCCGAAACTAGCTACTCACGTTTGAACACATGCGTTGTTATCGATTTGTGGCGTAAGGAAAACAGAATTGATGTAACTGTGGATTCAGAATAATGAAAGGAAAGAAAGTATGGAAACATGTCCTAGAGCGCATTGCGAATGTGACTTTGACGCTGGCATCCAGTAACATAACTTTTCGGAACCACAGGGAGTAAACTGGGAATTCAAATAGTAGAAACTTTTTAGCAGTTATCGAACTTCTCGCTGAATACGACCTGGTATTATAGGATCTAATAAATTAACCAGTATATAAACAAACACACCTTAGCCCTTCAACTGGAAAGGAATTAATGGATGTCCAGTTGAAAAAGGAATTATTAATGACATTAAAGTAGCTCCATTTCTTTCTATAGAACACAGCACATCCCAAATGAGCTCATTTAACTCAGATATTTACATGGGTTACAGTTTCACATCACGTCACTGGAATGCCTTATGATGTGAAGATAAATGGAAGCTTTTTTTATTTCGGCGAAGAGAAAGACCAAAGTGCATTATGAATAGAAAATGCCGTGGACAGGGCTCTGACGGTTGTGCCAATATAATAGGCATATACAAAGGTGTGCGAACGAGGATTCAACAAAGGCAAAGAAATGCAAAAATTTGCATTGTGGAGCGCACAGTTTAAATCCAGCACTAAACGATGCTGCACGTGGAATTCAAGAAGTCAGGTCCTTTTCTTACAGGAGAAACATTGTATCTTTTCTTTGTGCATAATATTAAGAAATGGGAACTTTTGGTATCTTCTTGTAACGTAAGAAAATTTTCCCCAACACGTTGATCTTCGAGATATCAGTCTGTTAGAATCCTTTGTCAGACTGATGTCGATATACTCTGTGAAAAATAATATTGATATCTAAGAAAAAGGAAGAAAAACAAGCTGTTGTTTTGAAAAATTTGAGAAACTTGAGTTCGTTTTTCAGATAGTGCAGCAATCAAATATCCTAAAATGTACTAATTTAACATCTCAAATTATGCAGTCGGAAAAGTAGAGCTTGGTAAATCGTGTTCTTTTGTCCAGAATGCAGCTGATAATTTATCTGGATCTTTTGAAGAAGCAATATCATCAGCTACATCTTTGGCAGGAAACGAGACATTTCATCACAATTCGAAAATAAAAGAATTCAAAAAGTGAAAAAATATTTAAAAGAATTATGTCAGGATGAGTGGCTAGTGGATCAAAATATGTATTTCAGACCCATTGTTTTTGACAGCCGTTTGGATATAACCTTGGCACAGGAAAAAGCAGATTTAAGCATATGCATAATGCTAATTATTTCTTAAAAATTATTTTCCCAAAATTTCTACTGCTTTTGACAAAGAGTTCACAATGCAGTTGTAATTCTTCAAAATAAATATGAGGAGGATTTATCCAGTGAATTCCCAAATTAGGTAACATGTTTGAAAACCACTCTGAAAAAAAAAATTAGCCTCATAAGTTCTGTTTTTGACCTAATAAAACTATTAGCAATAAGAGAACTCCATCGTAGCTGGTAGCATTCCAGATGTATGCACAATATTTTACCTGTTTTTAACTATTCCCGTTACTGTTTCTTCAGCTGAACGCTCATTTTCGAGGCTCAGACTTATAAAGAACTATCTGCGGAATTCTGTGTCCCAAGAGAGACTTAGTGATCTCAATACGCCCCAGTATCGAAAGTGGAAGAATAGATGCCAGTGAAACCATCAGTACTTTCGTGTCACAGAAAGCTTGTTGCTTTATATGTTTTATATGTACAAGTACATCACACAATAGATAGAAGTTGGTCTATGCTTATTGATATTGTCAATGAGCATAATGTATTTAATTTGTAATAACATTTACTGGTATTAATAATTATCTTCAATACTTTGAAAATAGTGAAAGAATAATCCCTTTGTGTACCTTACGTAGGATTATAAACACATTTCATTCACTTTCTGCTTCCAGCTGCTATAATTAAAGTTTTGTTAGTTACTAATAGATTATACGTTTTATTTGTTGGGGCCCAGATTTGCCTTTTGCAGGTGGGCCCATATCACTTACGTTACATTTCTGGCACAGGGGTAGGAGTCATCAGTATCAAGTGTTGCTTTCCGAGTTAGACATCAGTTTCTGGGTTTTGATATCGTCATTGTACAAGATTACTTGCGCCAGAACTACCCAGTGAAATTAACATATGTGTTGACGGTTTGTTAATTGTCACTAGTACCTGGGAAAGTGATGGTGTCAAAGGAAGTTCTACAAATCTGTGGAAAGCTGAAGTCGCTGGCAATTTGCAAAATCCAAATTTGGATGTAATGAAGTCATATTTCCTGGACACCTCATTAATTCATCAGGCATTTTGCCTGGCAGAATTACAATCAGTCCTGCATAAAACTTTCCAATACCGCGACCTAACAAGCAGTTCAACTCATTTATGAGTTCATTCAGTCCCTATTTTGTTTTTAACGAAGCACTGGTCTGTATGTATTGGTATGTCTACATACGAAGGATGTACAGTAGATGATAACAGAGAGGAAGTGCAGATTATAGGACAAACATAGGGTTCCCCCCCCCCCCCCAGCGCTCCCACACATGGTGTTACAGTTGCCCCCTCCAGCGCCCCTACTTTCCCTCCCCCCCCCCCCAATCCATATTCACTAGGTTTTGAATACCCCAATTGGACGGTTCTGTCACAGATAAATGATTTCCCCCCACCTGCCTTAAGTTTATATTGTATAAGGTTCAAGCAACAAGTTCCATTTTCCCGCGCCCAACTCACCCACCTCTCCTGGCTCCCACGTCAACGCCAGTTCAGCGTGTTTATTTAAACAATTCAGCCTCCTATGTGTGCTGAAGATCTTCACATCATAAGGCATTCCAGTGACGTGATGTGAAACTGTAACCCATGTAAACATCTGAGTTAAATGAGCTCTTTTGTGATTTGCTGTGTTCTATAGAAAAAAATGGAGCTACTTTAATGTCATTAATAATTCCTTTTTCAACTGGACATCCATTAATTCCTTTCCAGTTGAAGGGCTAAGGCGCTTTTGTTTATATACTGGTTAATTTATTAGATCCTATAATACCAGGTCGTACTTTGCGAGAAGTTCGATAACTGCTAAAAAGTTTCTACTATTTGAATTCCCAGTTTCCTTCCTGTAGTTCCGAAAAGCTATGTTACTGGATGCCAGTGTCAAAGTCACATTCGCAACGCAATATTCTGATCGTGCTGGTTATCAGTTAGATGCAGTTGATGAAACTAAGAAGTGCTTCATCAGACAGAAACCTTATCAGCCAGCGGGTCCATTTCCCAAAGATGCTAAGCAGAAAAAACAAGTCCTTCCCCTTCGACGTTTTTATTTACACAATTTGGCATTTACCAACTGCGCTGACCACGCGGTGCCATGCCGTGCTCCACTACCAGGTGAGTCGGGTTCGTCAGCCTCGCTCACTGCGTTGGCAACTCCCACAGCTGCGCGAGGTCCTTCTGGGCTCTCACAAGCCTACTGGACTGTGCTGGAATGCAGTCATTCTGTGGACACGTGCTTGCCACCGTACAGCTCTTCATCTATTCGTTATGCTACACGTAAATACACCCAGTCGATGCAACACCTCAAGATCTGCATGCTCAGAAAGGACGCACATTTCAGTCTGTTAGCTTCTGCGCCACCAGACAGCTTCTCGAATGCTCAGATAAATTTCTCAAATGCAATATTTTGCCACTTAATACGGTTCATAGCTATTGTACATCGTCAGAAGGCTCTCATGGCTAATTCTGACTTAAAGTTTAGTCATTATTTGCAAGAAAAATCTGCCAAAGTTTTGCATTCCTTGCTGCGACAAGGCAAAGCAATCTTCCAGATTTGAAAAGCGAGACCAAAAGCTAACAGCTCTCCCCTCGCCAAGTAACAACGCGCCGCGCGGTCAGTCTAACTCACCCTTCTTCGACTGAAGCACAGCTGTGGACGCTTCCCGTACCGGCGGCAGACTGCCCCCTTTTTCCTCTCCAGCCTCCTCCACGCTCCGCGTGGACCGGAAAGCCGAAAGATGCCATTTCCGCCACCAACCTAACGCAGGTGGATTTCTCACAAGTAGGGCAAACCTCTTTGCCTACTTGACCACTACGAGAGTTGGCTATTCTGTACCAGGGCTGCTGAATCTGTACGACTATCGCAGACTTTCTGCAGCAGACTACGCCACCGTCTAGCAACGTGACACACAACCACATTCATTCAATCACGCCACTATGAGAGTAAAGAGAAACAAGGAAAAGAAAGAGAAATACTTGTGAAATTGGGCTACCGGACTAATGAAAGGTGGCCACAGGACCCTTTCACCAAGTTTGTATCTCTCAATACCAAACAAGAAATGTATTACTTGGATAATAAAGGATGACATGTTTTCCGAAAATTTACGTCAAAGTTTTGTTTTCAAGGTTTTTGGATTTACACTGATATGACAAAAATCGTGGGAAAGCTCCTAATATCCTGCAGGGCCTCCTTTTGTCTGACTTGGAGCAGCAGCTCCAAGTTGCATGGACTCCACAAGTCGTTGGAAGTCCCCTGCGGAAATATTGAGCCATGCTGCCTCTATAGCCGTCCATAACTGCGAAAATGTTGCGGTGCAGGATCTTGTCCACCAACTTACCTCTCGACTATGTCCTTCAAATGTTCGATGGGATTCATGTCAGGCGGTCTGGGTAGCCAAATCGTTCCCTCGTACTGTCCAGAATATTCTTCAGACAAATAGCGAACAACTGTGGAAAGTGACATGGCGCTTTGTCACCCAAAAAAAATTTCATCGTTGTTTGGGAACATGAAGTCAATGAATGGTTGCAAATGATCCCCAAGCAGCTGAACATAGCCATTTCCAGTTAATGGATGGTTCAGTTGGACCAGAGACCCCAATCGATTCTATGTAGAGACGGGAAAAATGTTCTTTTCAGAGATCGGATCAGAACTGGTCACTCACTGAAATGAACTAGCTTTTTTTCATGACTCTGCACTCACCACCCACTCACAAAAATAAGTAAAAGGAACGTACACTGGCTTTTCAATTCAGGTCACTAAACCTGTATTTTTATCTGATGTGGTCCTATTTTGAAAGAACGTATAAGAGGTAATAATTTTGTGTTACATCCCTAGTAATTTTCAGATAAAGAGTTTTAAATTTTGTTTGCTGTAAAAATTATAAATACTATAACAAAATCCTAAATTTTTTTATCAAGCAGAAAAATTTTAAGAATGAAGACTGATTCTGGTTATACACACATCAAAAAAAGTTTTGCATCACCCCAGTTCCCAGAACTCCTGAAGATAGACGTTGCCGCGCGGCCGCTACGGTCGCAGGTTCGAATCCTGCCTCGGGCATGCGTGTGTGTCATGTCCTTAGGTTGGTTAGGTTTAAGTAGTTCTAAGTTCTAGGGGACTGATGACCTTAGAAGTTAAGACCCATAGTGCTCAGAGCCATTTGAACCATTTTTTGATAGACGTTGACTGTGGATATTGTATCACAGACACAGTCCCTCTGACCAGAGATGTCACTAAACCCGTCCCAAGATTTAAACAACCATGCTCGAGCAGCGCCTATTAGACAGAGGGGGTACGACAGCCCATCAGTTCCAGTCATTCCACCAGGAAGGAGGTACACTGCTCATGTTGTCTGTAGTTCAACCACGCCTAGACGGTCAGTACCGCAGTTCGATCGCGTCCGCATTGTTACTTTGTTACTTTGTGCCAGGAATGGCTCTCAGGAGTGAACCAAAGCGATATTGTTCAAACATGAAGGAGATACAGAGAGACGGGAACTGTCGATCACATGCCTCGCTCAGCCGCCGAAGGGCTACTCCTGCAGTGGATGACCGCTACCTATGGATTATGGCTCGGATAAACCCTGCCAGCAACACCACCAGGACTCAAACTGTGCGCAATAGGCTGTATTATGCGTAACTTCACTCCCGACGTCCATGGCGAGGTCCATCTTTGCAAACACGACACGATGCAGCGCGGTACAGATGGGCCCAGAAACATGCCGAATAGACCGCTCTGGATGGCATCATGTTCTCTTCATCGATGAGTGTCGCATATGCCTTCTACCAGACAATCGTCGGAAACTTGTTTGGAGGCAACTCGGTCAGGGTGGACGCCTTAGACACACTTTCCAGCGAGTGCAGCAAGGTGGAGGTTCCCTGCTCGTTTGGGGTGGTGTTATGTGGGGCCAACATACACCGCTGGTGGTCATGGAAGGCGCCGTAATGGCTGTACGATACGTGAATGCCATCCTCCGACCGATAGTGCAACCATATCAGCAGCATACTGGCGAGGCATTCGTCTTCATGAACGACAATTCGTACCCTCATCGTACACATCTTGTGAACGACTTCCTTCAGGATGACGACATCGCTCGACTAGAGTGGCCAACACGTTCTCCTGACATGAACCCTATCGAACGTGCCTGGGATAGATTGAAAAGGAATGTTTATGCACGACGTGACCCACTAATCACACTGAGGGAACTACGCCGAATCGCCGTTGAGGAGTGGGACAATCTGGACCAACAGTGCCTTGATGAACTTGTGGATAGTATGCCACGACAAATACAGTCATGCATCAATGCAAGAGGACGTGTACTGGGTATTAGAGGTACCAGTGTCTACAGCATCTGGACCACTACCTCTGAATGTCTCGCTGTATGGTGGTACAACATGCAATGTGTGGTTTTCATGAGCAATAAAAAGGGCGGAAATGATGTTTATATTGATCTCTATTCCAATTTTCCGTACAGGTTCAGGAACTCTTGGAACTGAGGTGATGCAAAACCTTTTTTGATGTGTATATTTTGATATTTTTATTGAAAAAAATATAGAAATTATAACAACTGTGATTGAAGTGTATCTGCAGTCACCACTTACAGTCAGTATTACCATATATGTTCCCATAAAGAAAAAAATCAATCAATATTCTCATTTATAAATAAAATTTGAAGGACACTTTCTTCCTGCTTTTGAAAGTATTCGTTCACAGGTCACTGATGTTGCTGTGATACATGATACTTTTAGAACCAGTTGATACAGCGCTAGCCGCAGCAGTTTTCTTGTTTCCCTCCAGTTTAAGGGATTGCTGTTTCTAGGCAAATTTCCCTTCAGTAAATATTTGTCCAGTTCGACAACTGCCGCACTTGTTCGGTCGTGATTCGCTTGAAGCCGACTAATAGTTTCGTTGAACTCCTGCCGGATTGAAGAGGATTCATGGGTCACAGTGGTAACTGGCTGAGAAATGAGCTCTGTTTTTTCTTGTTGAACAACCAACGCTTTCATTTCATATCCTTCGTGTAGCATTCCTGAAATGTTTTGTCGTCCGACAATCCTTGCCTTTGAATCGGGTGTCCATTAACGCTGCCTGACTAATCAGTTCGTTGCTGGAGATAACCACAAACCACTCTGATAATCCTTTAAGAAAATTATCAACCAATGGCTCTATTTCTTGAGGATATTCTCCAGTTTTATCTTTAAAGGATTTTACTTGCCGTTCCATTAATCTTGGCAAAGTATTCATGTTTAAAAGTGAGACTGTTTTCTCTGAGGACACTTCCTTGGTTGCCTCATCTAAAACTTCCAAATCCTTAAAGACTATTGCATTATCTCCCAGTCTATACCGTATAAGTGTAAGGCGTTTGATTTTCCACCTAAAATAGCGAGGCAAGAAATTATGGGATCTTTAGTTAAAGTAAATCTTTGCAACATTTCGTAAGCAGCGTTCCATCTGTTCGGGACATCTTGCTTCAGTTTCAGTCGGTCTTCTTATAAATTTTTTTTTTCATTTCAGTAACTTTGCTAAAAAAAGGGTCTTTCCTTAAGAAAGATAACAATTCTTTTGACCTTGTCAACGGTTTTCTGCATGGACTTCTGAATTGCGTATTGCGCAGTGGGGTTTAAAGAATGCGCAAAGCGTGGGATATGTGGAACTTTCAGAAACATGGCAGTTAATTTCATATTTGACGCATCTCCTGTTATTATCGAAGTGATTTTAAAATTGATATTGTTTTGGGATAACAGACCTTATTCAGCTTGAAATGTTTTCTGTAGCGTGTCTGTCTTCGAATTGTGAGCACTCTTAAAGGTATGACTTCAGTTCACTCTTCATCTATGAAATGTGCAGTGAGTGCATAAAAACTAATAACATTTTCACTCATCCACGCATCATACGAAAGGCAGACTGCCTTTGCGGTGGTCAAATCATTTTTAATTTAATCATATAACTCATGCTGCAAACTGGACATTAGAGAGTTTGACGTTTTTCGACTTGGTTAGTTATAATTTGGGCAAAGCATATATATATATATATATATATATATATATATATATATAGTCTCTTCTACTGTAAAGAAAGGATTGTATTCTCCGCAAATCATTTTTAAAAGATGTGCATTTATTTAATGTGAGCGGCTTTATAACATTAAATAAATTACTTATTGGTTATTGCAAATGAAAATCAGTTGAGGGTGGGGGCACCACAAAAGGAAATAAATCAGGACTTGTTCCAGAACGTGACGAGCTGATGGGCTGGATTCAGCTTGGGACTCAATTTGCTTTTTCTGTGAGGATAATTTCACCCGAGGTGATAGCAGACGCCAGTGAGGACCATTCATGAGAAGTGGTTTCTCGATTTTCTGCATCAATTGATGGCAATATTGATCGGCTTCCTGACCCAGATTGTTCCAGAGTTATTGTAGGATGCTTCGATTTTAGATGTCTCTTCAGGTTTGACGATGAGCTAGAACAAATGCAGCACATTCAATAATTAGAAGTTATAGAATAGGGTGTAGAACGTTGTTATCTGCGAAACCTAGACCCACAATCGTGAAGCTTATGTCAATACGAGAAGGTTTGAAACAGTTAGTGATTCAGAAACCGGCGAAGGCAAGCATGGTAATATGCGAGGACTTCACTGCTGAAAGATAACAATTTTGAATGATGTGGTATCCGAATTTGGGCTCCATAGCGTATGAGCGAGAGATAGCAGGTTAATGGTGCGGATAAAAGCTGGAAAAAGCAGTGCAAATGAGCTCTAAACCTTGTGCTTTAGAACCCATTAACTTGTCTATTCATGCAGCCACTAGTTCTACCAGTGCGTCTGTAATATTACTGTAGAACATAGTTGACCATCACTTTCAACTCATTTCGACGAACTCCACCATATATTTCAGAATATCGACATCCATGTCTTTCCTCTAACGAACGTGGACACCTGGCTCAAGCCAGACATGCTCTCCAGTTCCACTGTCCTAAGACACCGCAGAAGTAACAGATGGGCAGGTGGAGTAGTGGCTTACAAACGCTTTAACTTATTGCCGACCATGCTACTCGCATCCATTACTAATGAAGACAAACGATTCAAATACACTCCTGGAAATGGAAAAAAGAACACATTGACACCGGTGTGTCAGACCCACCATACTTGCTCCGGACACTGCGAGAGGGCTGTACAAGCAATGATCACACGCACGGCACAGCGGACACACCAGGAACCGCGGTGTTGGCCGTCGAATGGCGCTAGCTGCGCAGCATTTGTGCACCGCCGCCGTCAGTGTCAGCCAGTTTGCCGTGGCATACGGAGCTCCATCGCAGTCTTTAACACTGGTAGCATGCCGCGACAGCGTGGACGTGAACCGTATGTGCAGTTGACGGACTTTGAGCGAGGGCGTATAGTGGGCATGCGGGAGGCCGGGTGGACGTACCACCGAATTGCTCAACACGTGGGGCGTGAGGTCTCCACAGTACATCGATGTTGTCGCCAGTGGTCGGCGGAAGGTGCACGTGCCCGTCGACCTGGGACCGGACCGCAGCGACGCACGGATGCACGCCAAGACCGTAGGATCCTACGCAGTGCCGTAGGGGACTGCACCGCCACTTCCCAGCAAATTAGGGAGACTGTTGCTCCTGGGGTATCGGCGAGGACCATTCGCAACCGTCTCCATGAAGCTGGGCTAGGGTCCCGCACACCGTTAGGCCGTCTTCCGCTCACGCCCCAACATCGTGTAGCCCGCCTCCAGTGGTGTCGCGACAGGCGTGAATGGAGGGACGAATGGAGACGTGTCGTCTTCAGCGATGAGAGTCGCTTCTGCCTTGGTGCCAATGATGGTCGTATGCGTGTTTGGCGCCGTGCAGGTGAGCGCCACAATCAGGACTGCATACGACCGAGGCACACAGGGCCAACACCCGGCATCATGGTGTGGGGAGTGATCTCCTACACTGGCCGTACACCACTGGTGATCGTCGAGGGGACACTGAATAGTGCACGGTACATCCAAACCGTCATCGAACCCATCGTTCTACCATTCCTAGACTGGCAAGGGAACTTGCTGTTCCAACAGGACAATGCACGTCCGCATGTATCCCGTGCCACCCAACGTGCTCTAGAAGGTGTAAGTCAACTACCCTAGCCAGCAAGATCTCCGGATCTGTCCCCCATTGAGCATGTTTGGGACTGGATGAAGCGTCGTCTCACGCGGTCTGCACGTCCAGCATGAACGCTGGTCCAACTGAGGCGCCAGGTGGAAATGGCATGGCAAGGCGTTCCACAGGACTACATCCAGCATCTCTACGATCGTATCCATGGGAGAATAGCAGCCTGCATTGCTGCGAAAGGTGGATATACACTGTACTAGTGCCGACATTGTGCATGCTCTGTTGCCTGTGTCTGTGTGCCTGTGGTTCTGTCAGTGTGATCATGTGATGTATCTGACCCCAGGAATGTGTCAATAAAGTTTCCCCTTCCTGGGACAATGAATTCACGGTGTTCTTATTTCAATTTCCAGGAGTGTATATGTTTGTAAATATCAAATCTCTTAAGAAAATTTGCCTAACGTGCGTCCTTCACAGACCTCCGAAAGTAGGCAGGATAGAATGTTTCAAAACTGACCTTTCAAAATTCGATTCGACTTAGGAGCATACAAATAATGCTAGGAAAACAAACATAAATATCCTTCCCCTTCACTGTGAAATTCAAGTGTGTAGTTTCTTCTTCAAATGTAACAGTATTTCAGCTTGCACCTACCCATAATGCAGCCTATAGTCCGGCCCCCATACATATATTTGCCACGCAATCCACAAGCAGAGAAATTCGTACCTGGAATACCAGCTTATAACATAGTATTCATGACTTACTCTCTAAAATAAGCAAGGAATAAATTGTGCCAACATACAGAGACTTTAAGTGTATCAGCGTGCCTGAACTTACAGGAGGGGCACAAGACATAATTTGGGAGACGACTTCCATACCATTCCTGGACGTGAAAGACCAACTCCATAGATTTACTACCAAAGTAACTCTATTACACAGTACATATACTCTCCCAAAGACCAGAATCCTGAAGGGAAAACTTGCACCTTGCCTAACGGAAGAACGAAAACGGTTCACGAATCTTGGAGACACTGCACATCAGGCTTCTACCATTTAAAATAAAATTTATTACAAGCAGAAAGCAAACAGAGTCAATCAAACCGATAGGGAAATAATAACTAAGATGTGCAAATGTATTAATCTAAAATATAAAGACCAGGTGCTCTATGGAAAAGCTTCTGTGATCTAGGAAAGAGTAGGCAAAGTAGAAGCTGCAGCTGATTCCATGGTCCCAACCAAGGTACTTGACTTAAGCGATAACCTTTATTGAATCGTAAACAAAACATAGACTTACTGATTATTTCGTGGAGGTAAATGACAGTAGTAGGAAAAACTTCTCTCTTGAGCTGACAGCACTGTCTGTACAGGACAGATCGCAATCCAAATGATCAAACTTATTGTTGACCCACTACCGCTCATAATAACTACAACTCCCTAGACTTCGAAACTCTTGCCTGGACAACACAGTAGGAACATTTGTTCCTATCAGAAAACAAGCGCTATAGATCCGACTGCTAAGAAGAGTAACTGCGTACATTCTGTAAGGTGGGAGAATCAACGTAGACATCAGTAAAGAACTGAAGGTGAAGAACATAAATGAGCAGATTAAAGAATACAGGAACAAGTGGAAGAATTATGTCAAAATAATGGAAGATGACAGATTACCAAAATTGGTGATAATTATTACCCAGTGGGCAGAATAAAATTAGGAAGACTGAGGAAACTCAACAACTCCAACCAAGAGGGCATAACAGGCAATTGCCTAATCTATGCAAAGTGAAGAAGAGACATCGTATTAAGAAATTATGAATTTTTAAGTAACTGTGATTTTAATAAGTTTTGTAATTACATATGAAACTCTGGTCTGTTGATAGAGGACTCCTGAAGGCATTAATCTGTTCAAGTTAAATGACTAAATAAAAAATTAAACACAATTTACAGGTTGTCCCAAGTTGAATGGTTAATATTCAGGGATAAGACAAGAACGATCATTTGAGGAAAATTACTTCATGTGGACATATGCACTATTCTGAACTGTTTCCGAGATAGAACATATTTAATGGACATTGTTACTTATTTTTTTATATGTTCAGTACATTGTCATTGATTTCAACACAGTACTTTAGACGAAGTTGAGACGAATAATTTAATGTAGAACTTGTGGTCTGCCAAGTCGGGAAACTGGATTACCTACACCTCAATGCATGAACATTGTGCGAGATTATCTGTATTCTCTCGCCTTCTTCGCGTACCCTGTAGGCCCTTGAGAAAAAATGAATAGAACCTTTTTTAAAAAAAAGTTAATGTTGTTTAATTTTATACCACAACAGGTTTTCGCTAGAGACCGCGGATTTCGTGTTGTACAAGGAAAAATGTACAAAAGTAACTTTAATTAAATTCCGTCTCAGAATCCATTTGGAATAGGCATATGTCCATATTTAGTTTCTTGCTTCAAATGATCACTCCTGTCATATCTCTGAATGTTGGCCATTTCTCCTGATACAACCTTTATTCACTGGTTATCATGTATGCTAAAATAATTAGTGTTTATATATGATTATATTTAGTATCCTATCCAGCCAAAGTAATTAAAATCTTCATAAAGGCTATCAACAACAGCAACTATAATTGCAGCAGACATAGAAGAAGACATAATAGTACATCTAACAGGAACACACACACAAGGAAACAGAAGAGCAACAACACAAGAAGACAACGACAAGAACAGATCAAATAAGGATACAAAGAAGAAAGAGCTGAACTTGGATGGAGATGTGCTCAGTCAAGAAAGGGAGTTGCAAGCTGTATCCCTGTGCCAAACGCGCAGAGAATGGAATGGTGCCTCAAGTCACCATGTGGTCTGATCCATGCGATCTGATCTGCGAGAGCTAATTACGTTGGCAGGAAGTAGTGAGCTAATTTGCAATCCAATCAGTAAGAGTGATAGTGAGTAGTGAGCTAGAGAGCTATCTTGCAATCTGTTTCCTGAGGTAGGCCGGGAGCAGTGAGCTAATGAGACAGCCTAGGACCTGATTGGTGAGAGTGGTGTGGAGCTTGAGCTGTTGGAAGGCGAAGGATGCCTGGATCACTTTGCGATGCAGTCCAACTGCATGGTGGCTGAAGACTGTAGCTTTTATAATTGCTGGCAACACATTCTGCATGTGGTGTTAAGTCAAAGGAAAAGAACTAACAACTCACTTAAAGTGACTTCTGAAATTTGAGATATTCTTCTGAACTCAAGGGTGGAAACGTGATGCTGAAATTGTTTTCCTCGTTAATGTACTGTACTGAAGCATTTTGCCTCCTTTGTCACAGTAGCTGCACGGTCAACGAGGCATATTACGACGCGAAGGGGTCCAGGTTCGATTTCCAGTGGGGCTGAAGATTTTTTTCTTCCACTTGGGAGCTGCATACAATCTTGTGTTTATTTTCATCGTCATAATTAGCACTATTATTGAGATGGCGTAATGGATAATGCCTGGCAGCCAACAAATCGAGAAAAGACGGAGCATTCTTTATTTTCTGTTTTCATCGAAGTGAAAAGCGTTATGTACTAATAAGGTACGCAAATACACATGTGTACATGATGTACACATTTTTGTAGCTTGGGAAACGTTTTCTTAAGGATGAGGGACAGGGTGCCGTTGCAGCAGCTTAGACTGGAATTTTCATCCCGCTCATTACAGCCACCAGAGATGCATTTTCAAATCAGATGAGCAACCTTTTATTTTTTCCGAATCATCCATAATTCACTCTTTAGAAAGATGTGGCTCTTTGAATCAATGCAGGAGCAGACTGCCCATTTCTAGTTCTATGTAAATAAAACCCATGCCATTATGGAGCCACTGCCAGCTTGCACAGTGCCTTGTTGAGAACTTGGGTCTGTGGCTTCATGGAGCCTGCGGCGCATTTGAGCCTTACCATTACCTCTTATGAGCTGAAATTGGGATTCATTTAACCAGTCATCTAGGGTCCACCTGATATGTTGACGAGCCCAGGAGAGGCAATGCAGGTGGATGATGTACCGTTAGCAAAGGCACTCGCATCCGTCATCTTCTGCCATAGCCAATTAGCACCAAATTTCACGTCACTGTCTTAATGGGTATATTCGTCTTACATGCCACTTTGATTTCTGTGGTTATTTCACTCGGTGTTAGTAGCGGGATAAAGACAGTTTTGGCGCAATTTTGATACCGAATTGATATCAAATTAATTAATTTATCAATTAATAACCTCCCCTGATGACATCATAGGTTTTTCCCAACCAGCGTATGGGTCCCCTCAGGGAACTCCCAGCCCCCCTTCCCCTCCTCCGGTGGCGTAATTCAAGAAGGTGGCCCGGGAAAGAATCGTGCGAAATTCTTTCAATCCGTGTCGAGGTGCTGGACTGTGAGGACCTCATGACGTGATGCTAATATAGTGTGTTTAAACAATTTGTTTAATAATATTGTTTATTTATTTCTGAAATCACAGTACACCACAGGATTGATGTTGGTGTCTAAACAATTTAGGTGGTGGTAACAGTTGTGGTACTTTTTTTTATTACAGTAGGGAAAGGAACCACATAATTACACTGTCACAGATCACACTAAACGTATCTGCAAAACTTTCTTGCACACACTCCATCTACTGAAACAGTGTGCCAGACCCACAGCACCAGCACACAGCAGCCCTAGGGCTGCGCTAAGCCCTTCCTGTTGTGTGGGGAAATACCTCAGACTTCCATCTTCCCAGCACACTTTCTTTCTTTCTTTCTTTCTGGCACACCAACACCCCTTGTTGTTGATCACAAACTGCTTCAGGATAATTAAACCTGGTGTTTAAGAAATGTGCACAATAATGTCACGTACATGTCTTGAAGATGTCACAAAACTCTGCAAATGTTGCTTCAAAAGATGTGCCTAAGAAAATATTAACTAAACAATACGTTTCACACACTGAATGTATATCACAAAAGTATTCGAAATACACTCTCATGCCAAACACTGTGAGAGCCGTAGTTGGAATATTTAAACAATTTGCGGTTATATTGTATATTTTTTAAGCAGTTTGGGTATTGTGTGGCATATTTCACACAGTTCATAAATAGAAGATGTCATGGGATCTAAATGTAACAGTTCACAAAGAGAGAGAGTTTTGCAGATGTTGCAAGAATATTTAAACAATTTTCTCTGTAATTACAATTTTTGTTCCGAGGAATACCGCCACACTTGAACATAGACTCTAAAAAGATTGAATATGTCTCTAAATACACTTGCAAAAAATAGGTGCACAGTAGTTTGGTTCAAGACGCATCATAAATAAATCGTTAAACAATCTGCCAGGTTGGATTTCACAAGTTGAATACACAGCTGCACAGTAGAAAACATTAATTAAAGCTACACATCGACACTGGAATATTTATGTGCATAAAAATATTAAGTACAGTAAAGTGTTTGACACCTCAATACATTTGCAAATGTCACTTTAAACAATTTTGTTTCAAATACACTCATACACAACACACTGCACTGTCTTTCCACGTGCATGTGAATCAAAAATACATTGCATAAAAATAAATGAAAGCAAATACATTCAGAAACACACTGCACATGAACGTTGTTTATAAACCGAAACCAAAATAAATGAGTGCAAATGCACTGCATCGAAACTCTAAAGACGATCTACATTATGTAAAAAAAAATGTTAAATACACTGTCACAGTAGTTAGAGGCACGGTCATAACCCAGCACTCATGAAGTGGTGTGTCTGTCAGCAGCTGCTGCTCGCCACAAATGGTTCAAATGGCTCTGAGCACTATGGGACTTAACATCTGAGGTCATCAGTCGCCTAGAACTTGAACTAATTAAACCTAACTAACCTAAGGACACCACACACATCCATGCCCCAGGCAGGATTCGAACCTGCGACCATAGCGGTCACGCGGTTCCACACTGAAGCACCTAGAACCGCACGGCCATACCGGCCGGCTGCTCGCCACAGAGTGAACCAGTGACTGGAGGTGGGGACTCTTGCCAGGTCGATGAGCCCGTCCAGCACAAAGAATGGATCAATGGAACAAGTGGGTATTTCGAGACTGCGCCAGAATTTGCATGCAGAAGCATACAAAATCCATGGCCAGCAGACCAGCATTCAGCAGCAGGTGGGGAGGAATGCTGCACTCCTATTGGCTCTAATCCTGCCATCGTCAGGTCGCCTGTGTGGTTGATTGTACGCTCTTGAGCCAGTTTTTTTTCGGAAAAAAAATGAAGTGCACAGTTTCCAGCGACAGCACAAGCAGTGGTAGCAGCAGCGAATGTCTTCGCCAGGACAGGCTGCCATGGTAAGTTAATTGTTCTAATCATTCGATGTACCTATATGTCACATAATTTTAGTAATTTAGTATCCCCATAGCAGTTGCTTAGGTCATAGTCAGTAGAGGCATACCTACATACCACTGAGTTTTTGAATGGTTCAGTGTAGTAATATTAGCGTCTGACGAATTTTTATTCTGTACCAGTAGTTAGTATTACAGTCCTTCTTTTTCTTGTCAGTGTAGCTATCATCCCTGAGATGTTGGTCAATCTAGATCAGCAGCTGGAGGCTGAGACTACTGCAGCAATAGCCTCCAGCAATAATAATCGAGTCAGCACAGCAAAAACGTAAGTGCATTTTCTTATATGTATTTTGTAACATTTGCATTCAATTGTCTGAGACATATTCTTTGCTTTTCTAGGCATTTCTATGGATGAGGAAGGAGACGCAGGGGTATATGCCGAGGCCAAGAGCCTCTAAGTAGCAGAATACGATTTCCCAATTCAGTGGATTTCATACATAAGAAATTTCAGTAATCTAGGGAAAACGACACTTTGTTTATATTTTAGTGAGCTAAAGAATACAATTTTCTGTACATGTTTCATAACATTTTCAAGAGATAACTACATTCAATATCTTATTCTAGGTAGCATCAGTGAGCAACATAGGTGGCCCCTCGGCGACAGCAAAATTCCAGAGCAGGTGCATGAGATGGCGGCTGCTGAGGAAGTCGAAAGGTAGCGCCATTTCTCTCTTTTGAAAGAGAATGAGGAAATAATCGATTGGGCGTGAGAACTACCAGAAAGCCTGACTGAACTGCTCAATCTTGGACCCAGAGTGGAAAAGGTGATTATAATGCAACCATCGTCATTACAGCATATAATTATAATTATTATTATTCTTTTGGAATGTTATAATTTTCCAACAGCGAATATTTTCAAAAAAATAATTAGAACTATACTTAATGTTTTTTCGTTTTCATGTGTTACAGAGGCACCACAGTCATCAGCACCACAACAGCTACCTGTGGCATGAGTACCAAGAGTAGTGGTTTCCAGGGCAAGAATGAAACATGTGCCTGGGCAGCATGCACCGCCATGCAAAGTACCCCTTGTGGTTGCATAAGAGGCAGTGGAATCCGCTGTGGCTGGAGCATTGCATACAATCTGGCGTCTATGGTGTTTCAGTCACTGAAAGAAGAACAGCAACGACCTCTCACTCCCAGGTTGACAGTCGTAAATGTTCCAGGACGCAAAATCAGCAGCACCAGACACTGTCATCAGAACCAGGGTGCTCCCACTGGGCATCACCGCAACCACCTCAGTAGTAGGGCAAACTTCGTAGTGATGCAATTTGTTAGTGCCGATTGCCTACATCAGGGACAGGTATGCAATCAAGGGCAACCCTATTGTCCTTCTTTGATCGACAACACCTCTTAATAGGAATTGGCGGGAAAAGGACTCAGCTTGTGATGAATAGGATGGACATAAGTCTTTCTTTTGCACACAGTGTTTATTTAAACAATTTGAGGCAGTAGCTCTATCCAGTGTGCCCACCATGAGGTCCCGAGTCCAAGCGACCCAGAGGGCGCCATCGTCCCTTCCATGACATAAACCTAGATTCCGGTCTCAGGGAAAAATGGCCAGAAAAGGACTCAGCCTATGCTGGGCAGCTGGAGAGAGTAAGGAGTGTACTTTATTTATTTTTGGAACAATTTATTTAGGGACGGATTTCACGTAGTTCATTTATTACAATGATACAAAAAACTCTCTCTGACATGCTTGGGGTCGCAATACACGGCCTACAGATCTGCAAACTACTCGTAAATCTTCGAAATAATGCAATAAGCTGATGTACAGATACACAAACAACTCCTAAATTGTCTACATAAAAGGCTCAGCAAACACTCTTGCTAATTGTCAACCGTCGAAAGCATGCAGTGCACAGCCTGCACACCTGTTCACAAAATAATGGAACAGACATGAAAACAACTCATAATATGTCAAAAGACAATCCATGTGTAACACTATGCATACTTGCTCACAACTCTTAAACAACTGAAAATGATGCAGTGCACAAACACTCATTGCAGGTAAAATATGGTTTTGAGCTACCATCAGCTGCGACGTATCAGTGAACTGCCCCCCTACAGAACACCGAGGTACGCACGCTGGATGGCGCGCTCACGCCAGTCCCATAAGCGGGATGCCTCTGGGCCATGTGCGCATGTTTACCATTGCTGGCGCGATACCTCTCTACCTGAGGATACTGACGTCATAGATCATGCTATAGAAATCTGTTCCAATGGCTCCCAGAATAGCACAGGCTGCATTGTTCCTAGTGATCCTAATGGGACATCTACATCAACATACATACTCCGCAATCCACCCTACGGTGCTTGGCGGAGGGTAACTCGTATCACAACTAGCATCTTCTCTCCCTGTTCCACTCCCAAACAGAACGAGAGAAAAATGACTGCCTATATGCCTCTTTATGAGCCCTGTGTCAAGCGCTACACTACTAATGGAGTATTCAAACATTATGGGATTCTTTTTCCTATTCATCTGCATTAATTTACATTTATCTATATTTAGAGTTTGCTGCCATTCCTTACACCAGTCACAAATCTTGTCCAAGTCATCTTGTATCCTCCTACAGTCACTCAACGACGACACCTTCCTGTACACCACAGCATCATCAGCAAACAGCTGCACATTGCTATCCACCCTATCCAAAAGATCATTTATTTAGATAGAAAACAACAGCGGACCCACCACACTTCCCTGGGGCACTCCAGATGATACCCTCACCTCCAATGAACACTCACCACCGAGGACAACGTGGTGGGTTCTATTACTTAAGAAGTCTTCAAGCCACTCACAAATTTGGGAACCAATCCCATATGCTCGTACCTTAGTTAGGAGTCTGCAGTGGGGCACCGAGTCAAACGCGTTCCGGAAGTCATGGAATATGGCATCCGTCTGATACCCTTCATCTATGGTTCGCAAGATATCATGTGAAAAAATGGCGAGTTGCGTTTTGCAGGAGCGATGCTTTCTAAAGCCGTGCTGATGCATGGACAGCAACTTCTCTGCCTCAAGGAAATTCATTGTATTCGAACTGAGAATATGTTCGAGAATCCTGCAGCAAACCGATATTGGTCTGTAATTTTTAGGATCCCTCCTTCTACCCTTCTTATATACAGGCGTCACCTGAGCTTTTTTCCAGTCGCTCGGGACTTTACGTTGGGCAAGGGATTCGCGATAAATGCAAGCTAAGTAATGAGCCACTGCAGTAGAGTACTCTCTGTAAAACCGATTTGGAATCCCATCAGGACCTGGTGATTTATTTATTTTCAACCCATTCAGCTGCTTCACAACCCCAGGGGTGTCTATCACTATGTCCTCCATACGGGAATCTGTACGAGACTCAAACGGGGGTATGTTTGTACGATCATCCTGCGTGAAAGATTTCTCAAATGCTAAATTTAAAATTTCAGCTTTCGTTTTGCTGTCTTCCATTGCCAGGCCAGACTGATCAGTGATTGACTAGACGGAAGTTTTCGACCTGCTTACCGATTTTACGTAAGAGCAGAATTTCCTTGGGTTTTCAGCAAGATCTTCTGCTAAGGTATGACGGTGACAGTTGTTGTATGCTTCGCGCATCGCTCTTTTTACAGCAGCACGAATCTCTACTAACTTTTGCCTGTCCTCATTCTTCCGATCTTTCTTGTACCGCGAGTACAACTGTCTTTGCTTCCTGAGCATTCTCCGAATTCCGCTGTTAAACCATGGTGGGTCATTTCCGTTCGTAACTCACTTTTTCGGCACACACTTCTCCAATGCGTGATTTACAATTTACATGCGAGCTCTGTCTAGCCGTGCACGTGTTTACCTGCCAAGCGTGGCTGACGCATTGCTGTGAAATGATTGTGTGATGACTCATCATCTTAAAAGGTTCTCAGTATTATATTGACGTGACATGACTATGTAAATAAGAGCCAAGTCGACCTCTCGGATATTGTAAAATGTTGCAGAAATAGTTAACGGTCGCTTTGTAGGAGCTTTCGTGATGTCTCAGCTTGTCCACATGGAAATTCTTCTCCTAACGGAACCTATTTACGAAAATAGCCCAGAATGACACCAAATGCATTCCTCCTGATGGTCCTAACGTGGCACCCCGTCCATCACGTGTTACCCTTTTCCTTTCTGCAGACAAGACTTTCAGCAGCAAAACTATTTTGTACAGATCACCATATTGCACTGACACTTAAACCCTGCAAAAATCGTCAAATATGGAAAGACGCTTGCTCAGTTACACTGCTCTGCCGCTGAGGACGGAATCTCGAATCTTTCAGTATGACAGCGATCTCCATGTACCATATCACATATCGATGTAGCAAACACACATGTGTATCCTGCGCCATAAAAAATCGCCACTTCTGCATCCTGCATATAGCTATCGACCATCAGACACTCATACACATACCGTAAAGACTATTGTACAAAGGCTGCGTCGGTTTCCCTCAGCACAAAGACTTTACTGTTTCTGGCCCCAACCTGCTTGCTTGCTGCTGTACTTTCTACGGGCACCTCCAGGCTCGCAAGAATATTGGAAACCAGACACATATTTATCAGTGTAACTACAATTAAATATTAGGATTACTGCCACAGTCTCACACCGTGCAATGTACTGGAAATGTCTCCTCTTGATGGCCGTGGTTCTGGTACGAATCTCACTATCTATAGCACACTTAATTTTACATGTAAAAAAATCTTTCATCCCCCTTGCGGCTAACGATGTGCTGAATCTATACCTCCCTCGTGACAGGACACACAGTAGCGACCACCAGACACTCGTACATATACTGCGAAGTCTGTTGCACAAAGTGCGTGTCGGTTCCCCTCGGCTGAAAGGCATCACTGTTTCTGGCCCCTATGTGCCTGCTTGCTACAACCGTCTCCAGACTCTGTGATCACAAGAACACATGTATTTTCACATGCCAAAATATTATACCATTTACGCGATACTTTTCGATATCAAACACATGACAGTATCGCTTGCACAGTATCTCTCTGAAGATGTAGACTGGAAATTATTTCTCTAGAAACCCGAAACTTTAGCGGGGTGGAGCGTGCTGTAAGCCACTGAGTAACCTGAAACTTATCCCATCTGCGGAGACTTTTATGTGAGAACTCAAAAAAAAAAAAAAAAAAAAAAAAAAAAAGAGGAAACTGATACTTCCACTTGTGAATACTGTTGTCAGTGGTGTAACAGATTCCAAATCATTCTTATTTCTTATAATTTACAAAGTCCACCAAGGTGTTTCTCATGTCTAGAGAACCAGCAAAAGTGTCTTCCACCCGTCTTTCACCTACTAGATGCACAAACCACAGTCGATGTTCTCTCAACTAAATAAAGATGCGAACCTGTAGAAAAAGTCAATCGGACAATTTACATGGGAGGAAATACTGGTCCAGCGTAAACAAACCGTCCATGTTGAATCTTCTCAAATTTCCATGCGCTCACGAAAGCTATCCAATACATACTAAGTATTAGTACACTACTCGGCCGTCTAGAGGATGCCATGGTTAAGTCAGCTACATTCCTGCATCCCAACAGGCCTTTCCATTTGGACAGCTCCTACCGTTATCCGGAAACGTGGATCATTCACGCCACATGCCACCAGCGCAGTCAGAATCATCCTAGGAAACAGGCCACATATTTATTTTATCACTGTACTTACCATTAAACATTACGATTGCACTGTCTTATATTACATTCGTCAATGAGCGAAGCATCGGAAATACACCTGCTGAAAGCTTTGGCTCTGGAAATAGAAATATCTGTGCCATTCTTATGACTTGACATACTCTCCCCTTTGCTATCATAGTATTCTACGTCAAATCCATCCCTTCCTTACCACTGTACGTAGTCAGGCCCTTTGCACATGTCAGAACACACACACATACTTCATATACCTGATGATCAAGGCCAACCGATTACAGATCCCCAACTACTAAGTATAATACTCCGAAAACAATTGATTTCTGGATATACGAAATAATACTGACAAAAAATCAGCAATGGATGGAGTCACATAAATTTTTCTTGTGAATGAAACAATACTGAGAGAAAATCAGCGATGGGTGGACATGTCTCATAAGTTTTTTCTGCGAGTGCTACCACTGTGTCTTAGAAAGAGAGGCGTAATCGTATTACAAACTGCTATATGTTACCAAAAAAAAAAAAACCATCGCAACGACCATATTACAGTCACAAGCAGTCTTGGTTCTTCAGGTGCAGACAGGTACTTTATAAATCGAGGTATGACACTACCTACGAATGAAGTGGTTTTTCCAGACAAATACCGTGACACGGAATATAGACGGTGATCGCCGGAGTTTATATTATCAGGCCAACAGTGCAGTTACACGTCGCCAATGGTGCAACCTCATAACAAAATTACTGAATTTAGAAAGTGATTCGGCTAAGAAACGTGGTATGAAACTGGTATTTGCAACTCTCTCATGCTGCTGCTAGATATTTCTCCAGTATTTGTAATGCATTCTGTCTCGATACCATGTCAGAGTTTCTGCGATATATCCACTGGGTTATAGGCGAAGGATCACAAACAGTAGATGGTGTGCTGATTGAGGTCATAAGAAATGTACACGGACTTTTCAGATCTCTAGTTTTACGCTATCCGCTAGGAATGTTTCAGCGTTGTGAGTGTGTTTGTATAGCGTTACACATGCATTATCTTTCGACAATTTAGGAGTTGTTTTCGTGTCTATTGCATTATTTTGTAAACAGGTGTGCAGACTGTGCAATGCATGATATCGACAGCTGACGATTTTCAAGCGTGTTTGCAGAGCCTTTTACATGCCTTATTTTTACAATTTACTAGTTGGGTTGCGTTGTTTTTGAGGAAGGAGACCAGACTGCGAGGTCAACGGTCTCATAAGAGTAGGGAAGGATGGGGAAGGAAGTCGGCGGTGCCCATTCAAAGAAACCATTCCGACATTTGGCTGGAGCGATTTAGGGAAATCACGGAAATCATAAATCAGGATGGCCGGACATGGGATTCAACCGACGTCCTCCTGAATGCAAGTCCAGTGTGCTAGCCACTGCACCACGTCGCGCAGTACAATTTACGAGTTGTTTGCGTCTCTACACATCAGTATACTGCATTATTTCGGCGCTCTATGAGTAGTTTGCAGGTATGTAAACTATTTACTGCGACTTCAATGACGCCAGGATGAGTGTTTTGTATCAGTGTAATAGATAAACTATGTGAAATTCGTCCCTAAATCAATTGCATGCATCATTTCGACAGTTTATAATTAGTGAGCGTGTCTGCACTTCAGTGAACTGCATTATTTCGGTGATTTACGAATAGTTTGCAGTTATGTATGCTGTTCAATACATTATTTCGACAGTTTACAATTAGCAAGCACGTTTGCAGAGCATTATACATTCATTATTTAGACTATTTACTAGTTGGTTGCGTGTCTGTACATCAGTTTACTGCATTATTTCGACGATTTACTAGTAGTCTGCAGGTCTGTAGGCTGTGTATTGCGACACAAAGCACACCAGAGCGAGTGTTTTGTGTCAGTGTAATAAATAAACTACGTGAAATCCGTCCCTAAATAAATTGTTCCAAAAATAAAGTACACTCCTTACTCTCTCCAGTTGCCCAGCATAGGCTGAGTTCTTTTCCCGCCATTTTCCCCCAGACCGCCATCTTGGATTACGTCGCAGAAAGAACGATGGCGCCCTCTGGTAGCAATACTGTGTACTAGTTCAGTTGGACTTGGGACCTCATGGTGGACACATTGGATGGAGCTACTGCCTCAAATTGTTTAAATAAACACTGTGTGCAAAAGAAAGACTTATGTCCATCCTATCCAGCACAGGCTGAGTCCTTTTCCCGTCAATTCCTATTAAGAGGTGTTGGTCAGACGACTTAGGTTAGTGGAGGTAGCCGAAGTGACCTATTTTCCCACCATTTTCTGAGCTTAGTGGAGGTAGCCATGTTGTGTTCCATTGTCCTGCTGGAATTTGAACTTCCCGCCATTTTCTGGAGGAGTGGGGAGGGGGAAGGGAGGGGGTTAGGTTAGTGGAGGTAGCCCAATTGACGTATCTTCCCCACCAAAATTTGAACTTCCCACCATTTTCTGGGGGAGGGGAGGGGGTTTACCAGATGGGGAGAGGTTAATTAATTGATCAATTTAATTAAGCAGTCAATCAAAATGAGGAGAGTGAGAGGGACTATTCCAATAACTGAGACCTGAAAGTGTATCTGTAGCAGCGAGGGGAAGGGGATGGGGTGGAGGTTTCCTGAGAGGTTGGGGGAGGGGGAGGGGTCAGGGGAACAATAGGTTAAGGACCTGTCAATCAAAAGGAAGGACCCTTTTAGCAGAACAATACATTAAGGACCTGTCAATCAAAGGAGAACAGTAGGTTTACTCCTGATTGCATACCTGCCCCTGATGTAGGCAACCTGCACTAACAAATTGCACCACAATGAAGTTTGCCCTGCTGTTCCGGTTCCAACTGTCTGCCCTTGCTGGCAACAGAAGGTATGTGTGCCTTGTGCAGGCGCTTTCCCAGGATGGACACAGTCGTCTCCTAGTTGTAGTGTTAATGAATATGTGGCTATCAGTAATGCTCTCTCCCACGCTAATAATGAAGGACATCAGATTAGTGACATCATGATCCCTCTAGAATACTCAGTGGTTGCTAGGGCCTTTAAGGAGCGTATCTCTTTCACTAAAACTGAGAATCCACATGTGGGTATTGCAATCCAGCCAGATTTCTGCAAGCATGCCTCCCACTGCTGGAGACAGAGTTACTCAAATCCCGAGATGATCTGAGATATAAAGTCACTGAAAGTAATGCAGTACTCTGCTGCGAGTTGACTCAGCGCCCCAAACAGTAAGGTGCCTCTGAAGAGAAAAGCTTGCACTACATCTGGAATGCTAATGGCATTATATCTCAGAGCACAACAATTGCTGAGTAATATCGTGAACCCATTTTGGATGCTATACTGGCCCAGTTTTTCGAGATGGAAGTTAGAGGGTCAGCTAAAGCACTCAGCCAAACACCACACCTCGATATCCATATGTGTATCTGTGATTTGTTAAAAGGAGGGCCCAGTTACATCAGGTTCCCTAAGGCTATAGCTGATAAAAATGCATGTATTAATGTCCAAAATAAAGGGGACAATGCTTGTTTTGCATGGTCAGTCCTGGCGTGTGAAATATAATTTAAACAGATTCCAGAGTGCACATCGCGATATGCAGTAGGTTTTAACTTTCATGGATGTTATAACTGTGATCGTATCGAGTTCCCCGTACAGATTCTGCACACACCAAAATTTGATGCACAAAATACCAGAATATTGGTTCACATTTACGGTGTGAAGAAGCAGAAAAGCAAGCCCGATGAGTAGTTTGGGTATTTTTGCCATGGCGACGGCACATGTGCGCGGGCGCGCATTGTCTTGATGGAAGATGACTTTCTTTCTTGCTAAACCAGGTCTTTTTTCGCGTATCTTTTGTTGAAATTTGTCCAGGAGATTAGCATAGTATTCTCCAGTAATTTTTTGCCCGATGGGGAGATAATCCACAAACAGAATCCCCTTCACATGCCAGAACACTGATGCCATGACCTTCCCCGCTGAAGGAATTGTCTTTGCTTTCACTGGTGGCAGAGTAACAGCTTTTTTCCACTGCTTTGACTGTTATTTAGTCTCTGGGGTATAGTAGTGCACCCAAGTTTGATCTATGCTCACAAACCGGCGCAAAATCATGTTTGTTTCTCCTAAAACGGACCAAACACTGTTTCGATATGTCCATTCTCATGCGACTTTGATCCAACGTCAAGAACCACAGCGCTAATCTCGCAGATAATGTTTTCATTTCTTGAGTTAAAATGTGATACACCTTTCAAATGACATCTGGCAAGCCTGAGCAATGTCATGCACTTTCAATCGGCGATCCTCCATGGCCATTTTTTGCACTTTTGCAATAATTTCTAGAGTAGTAACACATATTGCCCAACCACACTGTGGATCATCATCTAAGCCCTCCCGACCAAATTTAAATTCATTTGTCCACATGGTATCAGTTGAATATGAAGGAGCAGAGTCCCCCATTGCATTCTGGAAATCGGCATTAATATCCTTCGCTTTCATACCTTTCTTTATGTAGTAGTTAATTACTTCTCGAATCTTCACAAATCACTATGCGGAAACAACAACAGAGCCACGTCACCGCCACAGCTCTCTTCCAAGAGCACTGGCTTGGCATATGTTTACAGGCAGCAGTCCAATGAATATCACGTGAACAACTCGTTGCGTTGGCTCTGACATCTCATGGTGATCCTGAGAACTTTTCAAATCACCATCATACAGCACTACTCAACATTCACCCACCTGAAGGCAAGTATCGTGGAGCGTCTGAACAGAAAAATAAAATGTCAAGTGTGGATGCATTTTAACCTTCACGGCTCATACAAATGGACAGAAATAATTGCTCAGTATAATCGAACCAAACATACCACAATAAAAATGAGACCAATCGATGTTCATGATAATGTACTATCACATTAAAATGCTGGATTGCTGGATCCATGCCGACAGAAATTTAATGTAGGTGATTTGGTACGTATCTCAGAACTCAAGACAGCATTTGAGAAAACATGCCTACCGAACTGGTCAACAGAGATATTTACAGTTTCAAAGGTGCAAAGAACGAATCCTAGTACTTATATCTTGAAGGATAGTAAAGACAAATAAATTGCAGGTTGCTTCTACACCAAGGGTTTTCAGAAAAGCTCAGAACCGCATGTGTGTCTCATGGAGAGAGTCACAAGACGTTGGAGCAATAGAGCACTAGCCAAATGGTTTGAGTTTATTGCAGCACAAAACAGTTGGACTGATGCTAAAGATTTGCCATATAATGTCCACAACCAACACATTAGAGGACGTGGTGGTATGCAAGACAAACTGGCGGTGGAATTACACATTCCAGGATGTAACTACTGTGGACCTGGAACAAAGCTTCAGAAACGCTTGGGACGAGGTGATAAGTGGGTTAATCTACTCAATGAAGCTTCTGTGGAACACGGCATTGCATACACTGCAAATAAAGATCTCTCAAGTCGACAGTTTTCCGATACGATTTTAGCTAATAAGGCTAAGGCGATAAGCAGAAAGAAAGATTATGGTATATGTCAACGCATTGCAGCACTTGCAGTTGATAAGACCATGGAGAAATTGAGTTTAGGACTGATGAGTTTCAAGCGAGGTATGAATGCACGTTGTGCACTAAACAAGATGATGGACAAGGGTGGGAAGAAGAGCTGTTTACAGAATTGTATCCTGACAGTGATGTATACAGCTAAAAATGCTCTGAAGCAGAAAAGTGCGGGAAGAAGAAGAAGAGAAAAAGGTTAAAGCACCTCGAGTTCTACCAATACCCAAAACGTCTGCTAGTTTTCTTTCGTTCCTCATCCCAGCCCTCTCCGCGCTCTCGGCAGTAGGGGCCCTTGCTGGTGGTGCTGCAGCTATCGCTCAAACAATAAAGAACGCACATATCTCCCATGTGCAGTTATAAGAGGCAAGAAGACATAACCCCATGATGGAAGCGGCAGCCATCGAAAAAGGACTGTACATGAAACTATATATAGAAGGGCTTGGTCCACTCATAAATTAAAAAAAAGAAAACATTAGCGGTCTTACCAAATCTGCCACTCACAAATACTGATCTTCTTGAGTTTGCTAGCAGAAAAATTTAGCATTCCAGGATTCCATGGTGTGTTTATGCGGCATACATTACCGAAGACTGTGTGGAAAACTGGTGACTGTGTTCTTGTGAATTTAGATGTTGCTGGAGTTCCCAGCACCCACTAGGTGTCATATGTTGTGAAAAATGCAAATGCCGTCTACTATTTCGACTCATTTGGTGACCTGCAACGATACTTCATTCGCCGAAGACGTGTGTTCTATAACTTCCGACGCTATCAGGACTTTAATACACACCTCTGCGGACATCCATGCATCATGTTTCTTTTGACGTTTACAAAGAAGAAGAAGCAAAATATATAAGAAGGAGCTTTAAACATTGCTTCATCAGTTGAGGTTCAGATGCAGTGTTGTACACTTCGACGTGAGAAGAGCGACCATCTGTATTGCGTGCAAATCACTTTCCGCCAATTGATTTGAGCATTGGTGAATGGAGTATTGCATTGGTTGGACATGTACAACAGCATCCCAACTATCACCGAGACTAAGAACGAACTTCATCTGGATATTAATGGCGAAAAAGAAACTGCAGAAATAGAACCGGAGGCATACGATATCGAAGGTTTAAATGAAGTCTTAAAACAGTCTGGAAAAGGTATTGCAGTACTTGCAAATATCAATACACTTAAATCTGAAATAAGGACTGTAAATGCAACGATTGATTTAACCAGAAAGGTTCAATAGAGCGCCTACTGGATTTCACAGAAGAGCAGGCTTTGAAGAAGGATCCTAGTAAATTTTACAAGTCAGATCAGACTGTGGACATACTGCCTGTCAACACAATCTGAGTCGAGTGTAGCATTGCAACGAACTCCTATCTCAACAATAGTCTGATTTACACTATTTACGGATTCTTCCCCTCAGTTGCAACAGGGTATAATAAGATTGTTGAGACCCCTACCAATTCAATATACCTTCCAGTGACAGTTCAGACATTGCACTATTTGGAATTGCGTATTGTGGGCCAGAATAATCAACTTGTTCACGTTCGTGGTGAGAAAATTATTATACGATTACATCTAAGGTAGGATGGGAGTACAGTATGAATCCAGTGCACGCAATCCACAGCACATCACTTTGCTGCTGAACCACAAAGTTATAACATATACGAACTACAAGGTCCTTAAATCAGTTGGCTTGAAACCTCGCAATGATGTCCTCACTCAATATAACCAGTCCAGTGGTGTATGATGAGCGAATTATACGTCAGGAATACTTCTTACTTACGCTTCTGGCACATTTAAGAAGAGTGGTGAAATTAGGGTTACCATCGTATATATGAAGGGGTCATTCAAGAAAACCAACGGCAGTGATACAGTGGGATCCAGACTTACACGTAACGCTTTAGCATTCCTGTTTCAACAGATATGCAATGCACTCACTGGGTCTGTGACCGACAATACATGCAGTGTCGGCATAACATCAACCCATACAACATACATCTCTGCATCGCCCATGGATCTGACTGGTTTGGAAAATAGGGAATGATTCATAGATGATCCGGAGGATACAACAGTTGCAGAGTACAAGCGATTTACTACTACTTTGAGGACATGAGGCAGATTATTAGTAATGCGAAATTGGAACTCATTCTAGTGTGGAGTGTTACGGATAATAACTAATAAATTCAAGGAGCTCAAGAGGAGAATATAATCACAATCAGCAAGATAATGTGGAAAGTGCTCCACATCAGTGTATCAGACGAGGAGCATTTGAAGCTTTTAAAAGTCCTGAATTGCAGTACATTTATATCACTAACATTTCGCTTGTGGAGATTTTCGAGTACCCAGTGTTACCGACTGCAAGCAGATGAACATGGGATATTAAAACCTCTTCATAGCTAGAGACACCTATATTCATCATACATGCATTTCAGCCTGATAGATGAGGGGATATAGCAAATGATTCCACTGTGTTTGACAACTGCAAGTTAACTAATGCCAAAGTCTACCTAAATGGCTCTGAGCACTATGGGACTTAACAGCTATGGCCATCAGTCCCCTAGAACTTAGAACTACTTAAACCTAACTAACCTAAGGACATCACACAACACCTTTAAAGTCTACCTAAATTTCGAATTCTACCCACATGACAATTTACACCTGCAATGGGATGAAAATACATATGACATGTATGCGAGTTTCGTGTTTCTTACTATGAAAGTTCTGAAAAAGAGGAGGGGTGTCTACTCAGTCTATGAAAGTGCGAGGAGCTATCACCAATCATCTTAACTGACTGCTGTCCGCCTGCTTAGCTGGGAGGTACAGTGCTCGCCTCCCATGCAAGGGGCCCGGGCTTGATTCCTAGCCGGGTTGGAGATTTTCTCCACTCGGAGACTGGGTGTTGTGTTGTCCTTATCTTAATTTCATCCTCATCACCGGCGCGCAAGTCGACCAGTGTGGCGTTGACTGAAATAAGACTTACACTTGCAGCCGAACTTTACCACATGGGGTCTCCAAGCTAACAATGCCATACGCTCATTTCCATTTTTTTAACAGACTGCACGAAACAGAACGAGGTAATAATTAAGTCTTGACCTATAGATGTGCGAATTGAATTTGAATCTTCGACAAATTTCTCAGAACACATTGCTGCATATGCTCTAGGTCTACATGACTAACCTCTACCATCTACTGTCTACTCGCTGATGTTGTGCAAAGAGCTGTATAAATGAACAGGTGCTGCACCACACCCACAGCATTCCGCAATGACATCTGAAGTTGTGAACATCATTGAAACGCTCAGGGTTTCTATGTTGGTGAGCATAGACAGTTCATATTTAAAGATGTTGCATTCGTAGCATACATAGAAGATGCAGGAATAATAGAGACATTCTCACCAGACTACATCACCGATGTCTTTCAAGTATTTGAAGGGTGCCAACACATGGAAGAGTGCATTTCTACTATGGAATTCACTGGGATGATCCTGCCATACCCTATAAAAATATGGTGATGTCGCTTCAGTTATTCGACCACACAGATACCATCATCTATGTGAAGGGGAAGGAGAAGATCTCATGGCGAGTATTTTGTATCAGTGTAATAAATAAATAAACTACGTGAAATCCAGCCCTAAATAAATAGTTCCACCTTCCCACTGAAAATAAATGAAGTACACTCCATCCTCTCTAGCAGCTGGATACAGATTGAGTCTTTTTCCCGCCATTATCCCTAGACTTCCGTCTTGGACTACGTCATTGTAGGGGAGAGGGGGAGGGACGACAGCGCCGGTACTGTGTACTAGCTCAGTTGGACTGCAGACCTCATGTTGAACACACTGGATGGAGCTACTGCATACGACAACTCTAATTGTTTAAATAAACAATGCCATCCCAAGAAAAGTCACAGTGCTCCTTCTCCCTATTTTCACATTGAATTTGCGACGACTAACTTTTTTACGTTCAGTCAACTCCTCTACTCCTTCCAGAAATCCCTGCACCTTCTGTACAGTACTTTCCTCTTTAAATTTGATATTCTGATCAGGGTTGAGAAGTGTGATATTCTTTCCACTCTCCTCATTTGCGCAACTACAATACGTTCACCCAAACTCCCTCAATCTGTTGTATATCCGACAGAATTGGTTCAACCAAACGTCATTACTTGCCACTTCATCTTGCTCAGTAACAAAAATTTTATCTTCTACTGTTTTGCTATCATTCCGTACTGGAGTTTGCAAATTTGGTTGCTACTTCAACGACGTCTGACACTTCTTTTGCTGGCTGTTGTGGCCCAGTGGTTCTAGGCGCTTCAGTCCGGAACCGCGCTGCTGCTACAGTCGCAGGTTCGAATCCTACTTCCGGCATGGATGTGTGTGATGTCCTTAGGTTAGTTAAATTTAAGTAGTTTTGTCTAGGGGACTGATGACCTCAGATGTTAAGTCCCATAGTGCTCAGAGCCATTTGAACCATTTTTGAACACTTCTTTTATGACTGGTACTATCTCATCTTTATGCACAGCGATCTCTTTGCTTGTGGGTGCACCTAACTCGATTATTGTAACTGGTGGCACATTACACAATATGCTAACCCACTCTATCTCTGATTCTCGTTTCACCCATCCTGGTTTATCATAACGATACTTTAGTTGTTTGTTTCTGAGCCACCAGTGCTACCCGTGCCCACTGCTAACACCACTTACTACAGCCTGCCTGAATTTTGATTCCTCTATTCCATTTACCTCTCTTCATGGTCCTCGTGCCATTTTTACCTGATACTGGCCTGTTTCATTCCTGTCACTATTACTGTTGTTACTAATGCTGTGATTATTAACACGGTTCCTGAAATTTTCGTGCTTATTCCATCAGTTGTCTTTGTCTTCCTCTTCCTCTAAAAATGCAGTAATCTTTCTGTTATTAGTAGCAATATATCGCTTTGTGTGTCAGGATGCTTCTTCCATAGCTCCAAAATGATCTTTCTGAACAGCTTTCGCCCAAGAACTCTAATTTTTGGACCCATTTTTCGCAAAACTCATCAAGATACGCACATTGGCAACATTGGACCTTGGTACTACAAAATCCCACTACGTACTCTCTTGCTTCTGTTCCAACTAATCTTCCTTCAAGAATGCAATTATAGTCTTTAAAACTCATGTTATTAATATTGAGGTTTAAACCCCGTTTCTTAACCACTCACGCTCCCACGTCAATAACGGAATTGATTTTTTGTGTGTCTGTCCATACTGATGGCAAAACCCTTTCACAATTCTAAATAAAATCAGCCACATGGAATCGACTCTGCTTTTTGAGTGTCTCAAAGTGCTCCTATTCGCCAATATCTCTGTACTACCGTCATGATGCGATTCATAGTTCTACCTTTTATTACCTTGCAAGTGGTTGTGGTTAACGTATCTACTTCTGACTTCTTTTGTTTGCAAGTGTCAAGTTGTTTGTTAATCTTATATCCACAGTAGATTTGAAATTTGGAACCTCTTTCGCGTCCTCTTTTTGTCCTGTGTCCACCTGTCCCATTAGAAATACGTCAACTTTACTTTCCACGATAGGTCCAACATTTTCTTCAATCCTCATACTGTCTGAGTCAAATCGCCTATTTATTTCACTCACTTGCAATTATACTGTCACAATGTCAAGTTTAAAATTACTGATTTCGGTATTTATAATTATTATATCCTTTTTGATAGCATCTACTTTTTTATTTACTGTATTCACTACATCCTGCCACTACTCTAATGTTGCCTTCAACAATTTCGATCGTTTTTCTCTGAACTCCATTTTACTTTTGATCAGTTCAGTCTCAGCATTCATTTTATTTGCTAGTGAAAATTTTTAATAATTCATGTTTACAGAAGGGTCTATTTGCGACTCTGCTGCGAATCTGCTTCCCTAATAATTTCATCACTGTGTCCATAGTTAGCTGGTCCAGTTTTAATGTATATTCCATAGCATTCGAAAGTGCTAGAAATTCCGATTTTGTGAATGCTTGTATCTCTGTAGCACCACTAGCGACCACTGGGTCTTCAACAATGGATTCCGCTGCAAGCAAGATCCTCTGTTTAACAGACTGTTCTCTGTGAAATTCATCTCAATTACTTACTTAGTTTTTCTTCATCATATTGTTTCCTTTATTGATTAATAGAAATTTTGTTGTTGTGGTTTCTTTTCTCCACTTACATGAGTGACTTATTCTCTGTACTGAAAACTTTTTATTCGCATACAAACTTGCAGTAGCTGCAAAATTTCGGACCAATAGTCAACAGCAAAACTGATATTGCCCTCTCACCAGCGAAACCCCTTATGGAGTTCCCCCTTATGATCAGTTAATGTGATCGTATGACCATAATCGCACATACCTAATAAATTTTATTTTGGACAAGACTATCATCACCAAAGAACTTTTGACTGTTAATAGAGAGAAGTGTATGACAAGTTGTTCTAATAACAGCCTATTCTTTTACTGCACTTTCTACTTACTTGAGTTTGATTTAATAGTTAAAACAGTACCATCACTCACATAAAATATGAAATGAAAAGGGGTACCACATGTCTCAAAGAATCCTAAATAAATCTGCTTGAAAGAATACAGAAATTAATTAATATGGTTGTCAGCCCAATTTGCCATTGTCTGTCCAACATCTGTTCAATAGTGTTGACAGCAGTTAATACATAAACGTTTGGCTGTACAAGTGGCGACAGAAGGCTGACACACGTTTCTAACAATAGAACACGTTATGAAATAATAATGGATAAAGATAGCAATTGTCTTAAATCGTTAATATTCAAAACTGTTAACTTGGAAAAAGGTGTTTAAACTCTTTACTCGAAAGTAAATGTTTGTTACAACAGGGATTTATGTAACCTCAGATTAATGATTACTTACATGCACTAGATTCCCAGAAGTGGCAAGCTACTTGCTTTGGATAGATTGCAAATACTATGAAAATTTACTGTATCAAATAATCAACTGTTGGTATACAACAGATTGACAACCCTGAAATACAAACCAAACCAGTACACAATAGCATAACTCAAAAAGGTGACAACGACTGAGGATAATGACAAGATCAAATGGCTACAGTTTTTCTGCGCAACACATTACTGAAATAAAATTTCCTGAGAATGTCACTGGATATTGGCTCACAAAAACTCTTACGAAAATGAAAATAAAACAGCCTTACAGTTCATTGTAGACATTAAGCCCTCACCATTGTTGTCATCTACAATGCCCCCATTGCTCCATGTAATGCTGTAGGCGCACCTTGATTACCAATGACCAATTATGGGCCAGGATCTTGATGTTATTGGAGCCTCTTACATCTGCCCACACTCGTCATGCTCTTGGTGCCTCGCTAGTAACAATTTCGCCTCACTTAGACTCGACAGCACGCCATTTGCGTGTGTTCACACCTCACAACCAAGTAAGTCTCCTGCACACTCTGCTCTGAAGCCACCCTCAAGTCTAGATGCAGTGCTCCTACACAAGTCTTTATCCTCTGCCAACGACATTGTTTTTGCTAACTCCCCTAACGGCGTTAACCCAGAATAAACGAGTTTTAATACAAAATTTGCGCAGGTTACAGCACATACCACATTTATAATTGACACCTAGCAAGCAAAGATTTACATAGGCTTAGGGAAACTAATTTCTCTTCCATGGCGCTTAAAGATAAGCTCCAGATCAAGGCCCTGTGGAGACTAATGCTGGATTCAAGTTAGTCAAGAAAACAAACAAGTAAAGTGGCTAATAGCACTAGCAGCGCTCTCTACTGTGAAGCACTTTCTTGGCAACATTATAGACTTCAGTGATTTTTATCATTGACAGATTTTCTGCTCTCAGGGAGAGGAGAATGGATAGTTCTTACAAAAGTTCACTGGAAGCTAAAGCATCTATCTGTACAACAATTATTTTGTCATTCACATTTAGCCTTTTTAGATTAGCTAAAGGAAACTTTGTTGGCCATCTTCCTTTAAACTGCCTAGAAAAATCTTCATGAACCGGGAATATGGAAGCACCAAAGTATATAAAAAAGTAGTATTAAGTCGCAACCATGTTTTCAGTGGTTTGGCGTGTACTGTCTACATTGAATTGCTACAGTAATAAGATATTTACAGGAATGACATAATTAGAGTTAAAGCAAAGTGGTTTATTAGTAACTTGTACTAAGTGGGATATAGCCAGAACAAAGTTTCACCATCCTGCTATAATTATAAATACTCTGTTAAGTACAGGAACTCGACCAGTGTTGTATTGGCTGGAGAAACCTTTAGCCTGTACCCAACCAAAATCTAACTTTTGTGAATAATGCTTTAGATCCCACTTTGCTATGTAGAGTAGATGAATTAGTCATTGAAGAAAAAGGATAAATTTCGGTAGAGCAAATGTTACAGCATGTGTGGAAATATCAGGAGAGGCATAAACAAAATAACATTATAATCAGTGAATCAACCACTAGTGTTATAGTGACACTAGTCCTTATTTGTGCACTCTATTTTTGTCTCAGGAAGAGAATAAATCATGCAAAGGGAACAACGGTTCATGAAATTCCTTTAGAATTGATTCATATAGTAAGAAAGAGATTTTAGAGTAAATGTAAAAATAAGAAGGCTAGAAAAATAATATTAAGCTAGGGTAAGATTTTCTTTGTGCTTAAAGGAAGAAAAAGTTGAAAACAAATGTAAAATGTTTTACACATTGCCTAATATAACTACATTCACCAGTAAACTCACAGACACTGCCAGAACGAATGTGAAGTATAGGCATGCGGTGAATGCTTGGCAGCAGTTCATTATCTCTGATTTAGATGGATATGCTAAATTGTACATGGACACAAATGTGTACCTGTCTGCAGACATTTTTCAGCATTTTCCAGAAATACTGGTGCATATGTGTGGACACATACACTCCAGAACCTGGCTTGTATTACATCACACCAGGGTTTTCGTGGGACATAATGTTAAAAAAAAAGACCTGTATCAATATTTAACTGGTGACCAATGTTGACATGTTGTTTTTTTTCAAATGCCAGTGCATGCACAGGTACAACCAAGGAGACTAACCAGCAAATGAGTAAAGAGGTGTACAATCTATCTGACGCTTTGATACTTGGATATAAACAATCCCAATGGGCAGGCCACAGAACAGTCTCTGCCATTTGGAGGGTTCCATTGCCTGTCCAAAGAGAAAATCGTGAGCTTGAAAAAATGCAAGATGTGGTTATGGATTGTGATGAGGGACATACCTCGAAGGCAGACCTGGCGTATCCCACCAACTTGCATGATACACATAGCGACTTGCTGCTGTGTCCAGAGCGCCTGGTCCCATGGAATGGTTCCATCCCAAAGCTGATGACAATGCTGGGGAATAAGCAGAGATATATTCTACACTATAGAAAACTCCAAAAATGACTCAGTTTGGAGATGCGCCTTATTACAACCACGCGAGACATGTCCTTCAACCAGTGTACCTGATTGGTGGAGTACAGTGATGCAGACGCTGAAAAGAAGGCTCTTGTGATCTGTGACTTTGAAAAGGGCTTTTATAAATTAGTGAGTAGTTCTGTTTTCGGCAAAACCAGGGAAAATGATAGAAACAATGCGAAATTCATTTATTGTATGGGCGAGAGATTACACTGCCAGGCCAAATTTCAAGGGGACACAGTCTTCCATTATGGGCTAATCACTGTGGAGATGGCTATAGTTTCAGTGCATTTCAAGAAGCCTGCCTATATTCGTAGGTCTATTGTGGACCTCAGTAAATTTCACATGTATCGATTCCATTATGAGTTTGGAAAAACCAAACTTTGATGATCTGGAGATACTTTATATGGATCAGTTACACCCACTGTAAGGCTGTGATCCATATGAGCTAATTAAATACAGCCATGAGAAATTCGACATTTCAAGATAATTGGCTAATAATTCTTAGAGTATAACACCACAGAAAAAGAAGGTTATCGACCTGATGAAAGGCGTGGTGAATGCCTCACACATTGTGGTGTTTGTGTGGCTCAGATCCAAAATGTATGCATACCATATAGATGGGGTTCCACCCAAAGATAGACTAAGTTTGTGTAGCATGTGGCCTCACAGGTTCTCACAATTGAAGACTACAAGGAGTGGCTGTGCGGTGGTGGTTCCAATGCTTCGTTGCATATAGTACACCAAGTAGCCTTACAGTCACAAGGTCATGAGGAACATACTACACTGCAGGAGAAAGTTCGCTATGAAGTTGCGCATGAAGATAAATGCTTCATCTGTGCAGATGAGATACTCATACTATTACACAAATTCAAGGGGCGGGGCGAAGAAAAGAAATTCAAAGGAAAGGAACTTATGATTGCAGCTGCATTGGGCCTTTTTGTGGGAAATCAACGGCAATGACTGAAAACGTGTGTCGGACTGGCACTTGAACCCAGGATCTCCTGCTTACAGTTTGCATACTATTAGCTGGAGAGTGATGAGACTGCACACTGTGTGTGTGTGTGTGTGTGTGTGTGTGTGTGTGTGTTTGTGTGTGTGTGTGTGTAACAGATAGATCAAGCATTTGTGATGTGCAATGTGTGTGTGAATGATTCTGTTGTGGCATATCAAGACAGCCACGCCACTCGGAAGTAGCCGAAATGCACGCGTTAAATTCAAGCAGGCTTGCTGAGATCTGAAACAGGATACGTAATGAATGCTATAAAGAAAAGTACGTAGCTTCTCTAATACTTAACTTTAATCCATTATTTGTATACAGCATTCTTGATGATACAAGTGAGACTCTCTCCAGAAATGGTTAATGGCGCCTTGCTAGGTCGTAGCCATGGACTTAACTGAAGGCTATTCTAACTGTCTCTCGGCAAATGAGAGAAAGGCTTCGTCAGTGTAGTCGCTAGGAAAGTCGTCGTACAACTGGGGCGAGTGCTAGTACGTCACTCTAGACCTGCCGTGTGGTGGCGCTCGGTCTGCAATTACTGACAGTGACGACACGCGGGTCCGACATGTACTAATGGACCGCGGCCGATTTAAAGCTACCACCTAGCAAGTGTGGTGTCTGGTGGTGACACCACAGATTCCACACTATGTGTAAGTGCAAATTGTAAAAAAATATTTTGGACACTATGTGTTCTTGTATATACAGGGTAGACCATTGATCATGACCGGGCCAAATTTCTCACAAAATAAGGGTCAAACAAAAAAAAAACTACAAAGAACGAAACTTGTCTAGCTTGTAGGGGGAAACCAGATGGCGCAATGGTTGGCCCGCTAGATGGCACTGCCATAGGTCAAACGGATATCAACTGCGTTTTTTTTTAATAAAAACCCCCATTTATTATTACATATTCGTATAGTACATAAAGAAATATGAATGTTTTAGTTGGACCACTTTTTTGCTTTGTTATAGATGGCACTGTAATAGTCACAAACATATGACTCACAATTTTAGGTGAACAGTTTGTAACAGATAGGTTCTTTAAATTAAAATACAGAACGTAAGTAGTTTGAACATTTTATTTCGGTTGTTCCAATGTGATACATGTACCTTTGTGAACTTATCATATCTGAGAACGCATGCTGTTACAGCGTGATTACCTGTAAATACCACATTAACACAATAAATGCTCAAAATGATATCTGTCAACCTCAATGCATTTAACAATACGTGTAACGACATTCCTCTCAACAGTGACTAGTTTGCCTTCCGTAATGTTCGCACATGCATTGACAATGCACTGACACATGTTGTCAGACGTTGTCGGTGGATCACGATAGCAAATATCCTTCAACTATCCCCACAGAAAGAAATCCGGGGAGGTCAGATCAGGTGAAGAGAAGAGCAGCATGTTGACATGCAACTCTCGCTCACCTGCAAATTTTGAGAAATGGAGGGGGCCTACTACTGTATGCTTGTTCTGCTCATCTGACTTGCTTTTCTTCTCCAGGCCATAAACGTGGACCGATATTGCGGTATTCTGAGCCTCAAACTTAGGTATGTCCTGGATTCTTAAAGGGAACTCTATTCCGTCAAAGTTATACTGTCTCTTAATATCTTTGACTTTGTAACTGCTGGGACGCTCGGGATGATGTTTGTAATTGTAATTTCTCTCGCAAGCCAGGACAGACCATGCAAAACACGCATTATCATACTTATTTTGAACATTAATGCATGCTTGCTTTTTCTCAATATCTATAGGGAGTTTAATATAACTGGACCCTCCATTCATTGGATCATAGACATGTATATGGATGTCGAGGTGTGGTATACTGCTGAGCGCTTTAGCGGATCCACGTACTTCCATCTCGGAAAATCGGGCCATAATAGCGCTCAAGGTGGATTCTCGATACCACTCAGCAATCGATGTGCTCCGAGAAATAACGCCATTGTCACCCCATATATATTGCAGAGTAGCCGTCTCCGTGTCACCTTGATGTTTAGGGGGGTGACTCAGTTCACAGCATAACACAGCACTGCATTTAAAGGCGTTAAATTCCGGATCTTCTAAGAGTTTGAGGAGCCCGGTCTCCAAGACGGGGAGGCACGCCTCCAAAAACCTTACAGGATCGCGATACCTCCCGCCTGGATTCTCAATTCTGGTGAAAGAGATTCGCCCCTCAAACGCTCTAGCAACTGCTGAGTATTCTAAGGGAGTCATTACGCCGTTATTCTGATCGAATTCGTTATCGATAGGACGGGGGAGAGAACTACCGCTAGCCATAAGGAAATTACTATTATTACTGTTGCTACAACTAGGAGTCCACCCGATAGATGAATGGGCTGGTGATGGGTGATCGTAATCATCATCATTTGCGGGGAGAGGTATAACTCTCGGAACGCATACCTTGCGTGGGCGGCGGCGGCGAGCTGCTGCTTCTATAGGAGGAGGGGGTGACAGCCGGTTTGAAGGGTCAGGCTGTGGCGACGGCGGACGGGCTGCGCAGCCAAACGGTTGCGACAGCGCTGGGGGAGGACTGGCGCGTGTTCTGCATCCGTCTCCCGCGAAGCCCTTATAGGGGCTACGCAAGGCGCGGCGTGTCTTTGCGGTTCGGTGCGCCCGAGTCCCGCCCCCGCAACCACCGCTCTAGGAACACGGCCTATGCCGTGTGATATACCTGTAAGATAAATAAGGAAAAAAATTAATTTAGTGATTTATATTTAAAAGAGCGAAATTAATAACAATAAGAGTAGATAATGGCGGTTATGTGAAGGAATGTTAATGTTCAAAATAATTCACCTTCTCCGCTCTGACTCCATGGTTTGAGCAACTCATTGCCAAAATCAAGTAGATCCTCAAACCACTCAGGTAGGTTGATCTCCTCCTCAAACGGGTCAGGCCGGTTGGTCTCCTCCTCCTCTAAAGACTGAGTGTCCTGTGTTTCGGGCGCCGTTTGAACGCTACCGCCTCCTCCTTGAACGTTTTTGGTGGTTGAACCGAATGCTGAATTAGGCGCATCTACAAAGAAAAGACCGGCTTATGAGGACAAAATGTATACAATCAGGAAACGGGTATATATTAGATGAAATTAATTAAGTTTAAGAAGTATGATTGTATTATAAATGTACTTACATTCGAGCTGTGCTTGAGCTCTTTCCATCTCGATCTGGTTGTCTAGATCAGCCGTGATTTGCTGGAAGAAATCTGGAAAATGGAGAAGACTGAATATAATATCGCATATGGAAAGGGACTTGTGCTTTCAGTTAAGTGATAGAGAAATAAGCGGACCAGCAAAATTAAAAAAAAAGGAACGAAATGAAATATTTACAAAGAGCACTGCACAACGAATATAACAGATACACAACACGTGGAAGCTCTATCTTTATAGCGGATACGGTAAATTAATTATAACACATTCAACATGTGGAAAGTCATTCTTTACATAGAGATGTCCGAAACGGATATAAGATTTAACACATACACAAACATAGAATCCGTTAAAAGACTTAGTAAACTTTACAGAGAGAGATCGAAAATGGGTATAACACGTAACATACAACACGTGGATGAACAATATTTATAGAGAGCAGTACAAAACAAATGTAACAGTTAAAATAAAAGATTCAGACACCCAAGTTAGAGGTAAAAACAAAGGCGTTCATAAGCAATTTCTATAGAGAGAGAGATTCAAAAGGGTAAAAACGTAAGCCGGAACACACACAGAACAAGTGGAGGAGCGATCTTTATAGAGAGCATTATAAAAGATATGTAGCACTCATACACAGAGTTAAAGGGTGTAGATATCAGAATACTGAAAATGTACTTACCAGGGAATGGAACTTCGTCCACATGAGCACGTTTGCTGCTGCTGCTGTCACTGGCGGTTCGTGATCGTTTCATTTTTACACGTTTAATTACGAAGACGTGACAAGTATTGGATGAATGAAGTATACGAGCAGTGTGAGAGTGAGGTAGGTCGTGCATTGATCTATATAGGTCCTGCCTAGTGCGTGTACGTATGCGCCGGGTTGCGACATAGAGAGAGATGGCGCTAACTCTCTCTCTATGTCACAACCCCGCGCCGGTAATAAAGACTAGAGAGTCAACACGCGCCGGATACACTGCGTGTGACCTTCTTGTTGTCAACTAACGATGCTTTGGAATGGACTCTCTCTATGTCACAACCCGCTACGGTAATAAAGACTAGAGAGGCAACACGTGCCGGATACATTGCGTGCGACCTTGTTGTTGTCGACTAACGATGCTTTGGAATGGTGACGGTGTTATGAAAACAGTTCATAGTGACTCTGACGTCATGGCCGCCATCATGGATAACGGTATTTTGTAATGGGACTGGCCTTGTTACAATACTTACACGACGTTCAAAGTCGTCGCCATGCAATTACTGGTGCATAGAAACATGGTACGGGTGCAATCGATGTTGATGTAGTATTCTCAACAACGACGTTTTTGAGATTCCCGATTCTGGCGCACTTTGTCTGCTACTGATGTGGAGATATGCCTCGACAGCAGCTAAAACACCTACTTGGGCATCATCATTTGTTGCAGGTCGTGGCTGACGTTTTACATGTGGCTGAACACTTCCTGTTTCCTTAAATAACGTAACTATCCGGCGAACGGTCCGGACAGTAAGATGATGTCGTCCAGGATACCGAGCAGTGTACATAGCACACGCCCATTGGAAATTTGGATCACAATAGCCATACATCAACACGATATCGACCCTTTCCGCATTTGGTAAACGGTCCATTTTAACATGGGTAATGTATCACGAAGCAAATACCGTCCGCACTGGCGGAATGTTGCGTGATACCACGTACTTATACGTTTGCGACTATTACAGCGCCATCTATCACAAAGCGAAGAAAGTGGTCCAACTAAAACATTCATATTTCTTTACGTATTACACGAATATGTAATAAAAAAGTGGAGTTCCTATTAAAAAAAAACGCACTTGATATCCGTTTCACCTATAGCAGTGCCATCTAGCGGGCCAACAATAGAGCCATCTGGTTCCCCCCTTCAAGCTAGACGAGTTTCGTTCTTTGTAGTTTTTTCGTTTGATGCTTATTTCGTGAGAAATGTGGCCTGGTCGCTATCAATGGACCACCCTGTATATCTATTAGTGTTAATGTGAAGAAAAACAAATGTATCTCAGCATTCAAGCAATCATTTTCAAAAATATATTTTATTGTAAATAGAATTATTGTTAAAAAATACTGTAAACATCTTCAAAAGTGTATTGTTAAAAAATTCAAACAAACTTCTACTTAGGAAAATTTTGTTAAATGTAAAAAGTAGATGCTCAAGCAGAACACACATTTAAGCAGCTAAAGCGAAATAGTTGGTCTGATTATTATCAGAAGATCAGTAAAGACACTCATTTGTCTGACATTTTGTCTATGACCAAATGCATAAATAAGAAACCAAATAAAGATCACTCTCTAAAACGGACAGAGAAAACCGTGGACAGATTTGTGCCTTAAATAACTGCCTATAGGATGCCTACATTTGAGCCACCTGACACCCATGAGCAACCAGCACAAATTCTGGAAAATCTTTTTACTGTTGCAGGGTTGGAATAAGCACTGAAGTCAAGGGCTGGTACTACTCCAGAAGTCGATCGCCCAACCAACTCCATGATCCTTAGACTGCTGAGATCTTCTCAAAAATCTACGAGGGCTATCTACAAAGTACATTACGTTTTGGAATTAAAAATAAAGTATTGGAAATTTTTTTTATTATATACAAATGAAAGCCACACTTAAATACTACATTTCTACATAGTTGCCATTTAAATTAAAGCACTTATCGTAGCGATGGATGAGCTTGGAAATTCCTTCGTCGTAAAATTCGGCCGCTTGCGTCTTCAACCACGTGGCGACTGTCTTTTGGGACAAAAATGGTGTGATTTTTGTGGATTTCCTGGAAAGAGGCACTACAATAAACTCTCAAAGGTATTGCCAAACTCTGCACAACCTCAGAAGAGCAATACAAAACAAGTGCAGGGGAAAGTTGGGCTCAAAGATATTGCTGATTCACGACAACGTCCAGGCCCACACGGCAAATGCCACTCGTGAAGTTCTCGAATCTTTTAAGTGGGAGTTGTTTCCTCATCCGCCGTACAGTCCCGACCTGGCACCGAGCGACTTCCACTTATTCCCAGCAATGAAGAAGTGGTTGGCTATGCAGCGTTTTGATGACGACGCACAGCTTCAAGAAGAGGTAACCACGTGGTTGAAGGCGCAGGCGGCCGAATTTTACGACGAAGGAATTTCCAAGCTCGTCCATCGCTACGATAAGTGCCTTAATTTAAATAGCAACTATGTAGAAAAGTAGTATTTAAGTGTGGCTTTCATCTGTAAATAATAAAAAAATTTCCAATGCTTTATTGATTTTTAATTCCAAAACGTAATGTACTTTGTGGATAGCCCTCGTATAATGCGCTGTGGAATACTTGCATATTTCCGACGGAATGGATAATACATGTAGTCGACCCTATTCTCAAGTAAGAAGAGGATCGCTTCATGGTCTCTCCTTGTCGAACCGTTTCCTTTTCACTGTGCATCTGTAAAACATCTTATGGGATTCTCAAAGCTCATTTAGAATCGTAGGAAGAAAAACGCACTCTGTTATCAGAGACACAACATAGTTTTCGGAAAGGAAGAGATAACACGGATAATACATTTATTTAAAAGCAGATAAAAATTCACTTGACGTCTTCCAAAGGGACAGTCGCCTCTCCTTCTAAACTGAACATGATACTGTTTAAATTGAGAAAAATAGTATCGACAATGATTGAAAAATATATACCAAATAAATTAACAGCAGATGGTACTGGTCTCCCATGCTACACAAAACAGATCAGAACACTACTGAAGAAGCAACGAAAAGAGCGTGCCAAATCTAAAAGAATGCAGAAGCTCGAAATTTAGCGTGAACTTCAACACGATATTCATTAATAGTTTCCACACCGAAACTTTGTCTCGAAATCTCGCAGAAAACCCAAAGAGATTCTTGTTGGATGTTAGTACACCAGTGGCTAGACACAATCAATACCTTCGTTGATCGATAACAGTGGTGATGTTATTGATGGCAGTGCCTTTAAAGTAGAGTTAATAAACACGGTTTTCCGAAAGCCTTCACAAAAGAAGTCGAAGTAAATACTCCAGAATTATAATCAAGAACAACTGCCAACATGAGTAACTTGGAAGAAGATATCATCAGTGTGCCACAGCAGCTTAAAACTTTTAAGAAAGGCAAGGCTTCCGATACAGACTGTATACCAAACCAGTTCCTTTCAAAGTATGGTAATAAAATGACTCCATTCTTAGGAATCATAAACAACTGCTCGTTCATAGAAAGATCTGTACCCACAAACTGTAAAGTTACACAGGTGACACTAATAACCAAGAAATGATATCGTAGTAATCCGCTAAATTACAGAACCATATCAGCAACGTAGAGTTTCAGTAGGATTTTGGAACATATACTATGCTCGAACATTATGAATCACCTTGAAGGAAACGATTTATTGACAAACAGCCAATACAGATTCAGAAAGCATCGTTCTTGTGAAGCACAGCTAGCTCTTTATTCTCAGGAAGTAATGAGATCTTGAGTTCTATTGACAGGGGACGTCAAATCGATTCCATATTTTTAGATTTCCAGAAGCCTTTTGACATGGCTCCTCACAAGTGGCTTCTAATTAAATTGCGTGCCTATGGAATATCATCTCAACTGTGTGACTGGAAATGTGATTTCTTATAGAAAGGTCACAGTTCATAATAACTGACAGAAAGTTATTAATAAAACAGAAGTAGTATCTGGCACTCCCCAAAGAAGTTGTACCTGATATACATAACCGATTTATGAGGCAATCTGAGCAGCTTTCGTATATTGTTTACAGATGTTGCTGTCATTTACCGTCGCTGAAAGTTATCAGATGATCAAAACGAATTGCAAAATGGTTTAGACGAGATATTTGTATATTGCAAAATATAGCAATTGATAAATCGTGAAAAGTCTGAAGTCATCCACACGATCTCTAAAAAGAATCCACTAAGTTTCAGTCACACGATAAATCACACAAATCTAAAGGCTGTAAACTCAGTGAAATACTTATGGACTACAATTACGAATAACTTAAAGTGCAATCATCACATAGATAAAGTGACTGGCAGTCTTTAAAACAAAGCCTTTTTTCACTGCGGCGAGATACTCAGAAGAAATTTCAATCACCAACTTTCACCTTAGAGTTTGGAATATTTTGTAGGTACCCACCTGCACAGGGAGCAATTATCATTATAATAAAATAAGAGATATCAGAGTCCACACAGAAAGATTTAAATGTTCGTTTTTACTACATGCTGTTCCAGGGTGCAACATTAGAGAAATAATTTAAAGATGTTTCAATGAACCCTCTGCCAGGCACCTAATTGTGAATTTCAGATTAATCATGTAGATGTACATGTAGATAATCTCAGGATAGTAACATGAAAAAACGTTTGTAGTTCTAGGGCATTCAAGAGTGGCATTTCTTGATGTAATTGAAGCTTTCGGTAATGTGAAGATACTAATCCTGATAAAAATAATCTAAATTATAAGGTTATGTCCTGCTGTCAGAACTAATACTGCATATATGACAGCAGTAAAACACACGGTTTTAGCCATTGCAATTAAAGGGCTACCTGAAGAGGCCATTCTAAGCCCTATATTATATACTTTGAATGTAGCTGATCTCAATAACATTTTTTCTGCTAATATCAAAGTCCTACAGTATGTAAATGATATATACATTTACACACACTCATCGTCTCTAAGGAAAAATTGTTTTAGCATAATGGTGCAATGTCAACAGCGCATGCATAGTCTCTAGAAACTGGGCTCACAATATCGGCAGATGAATCGTCTTTGCAAGGAAGAAACTGACACCAACACCAGATAATACACTACTGTGATCATATATCTTCTCTAATAAAACATCAGTCAGGTTTCTTAGGGCTGTACCTAGACAGCAGATTGTAATGGTACAGATACATCGACTAATTAATATTACAAATTAATCAAAGACTGAACATTCACTGATCCACCATGTGCACTCACGGTACAAGAAAGATCGGGAGAATGAGGGCAGGCAAAAGTTAGTAGAGATTCGCGCTGCTGTAAAAAGAGCGATGTGCGAAGCATACAACCACTACCACCGTCATACCTTAGCAAAAGATCTTGCTGAAAACCCAAGGAAATTCTGGTCTTATGTGAAATCGGTAAGTGGGTCGAAGGCTTCATTCCAGTGACTCACTTATCAGTCTGGCCTGGCAATGGAAGACAGCAAAACGAAAGCTGAAATTTTAAATTTAGCATTTGAGAAATCTTTCACGCAGGAGGATCGTACAAACATACCGCCGTTTGAGTCTTGTACAGGTTCCCGTATGGAAGACATAGTGATAGACATCCCTGGGGCTGTGAAGCAGCTGAATGGGTTGAAAATGAATAAATCGCCAGCTCCTGATGGAATTCCAGTTCGGTTTTACAGAAAGTAATCTACTGCATTGGCTTCTTACTTAGCTTGCATTAATCGCGAATCTCTTGCCCAACGTAAAGTCCCGAGCGACTGGAAAGAAGCGCAGGTGACGCCTGTATATAAGAAGGGTAGAAGGACGGATCCTCAAAATTACAGACCAATATCCTTGACATCGGTTTGCTGCAGGATTCTCGAACATATTCTCAGTTCTAATATAATGAATTTCCTTGAGACAGAGAAGTTGCTGTCCATGCATCAACACAGCTTTAGAAAGCATCGCTCCTGTGAAACGCAACTCGCCCTTTTTTCACATGATATCTTGCGAACCATGGATGAAGGGTATCAGACGGATGCCATATTCCTTGACTTCAGGAAAGCGTTTGACTCGGTGCCCTACTGGCAGCTAACTCTAAATATACATAAATGTAAATTAATGCAGATGAATAGGAAAAAGAATCCTGTAATGTTTGAATACTCCATCAGTAGTGTAGCGCTTGACACAGTCAGGTCGATTAAATATTTGGGCGTAACATTGCAGAGTGATATGAAGTGGGACAAGCATGTAATGGCAGTTGTGGGGAAGGCGGATAGTCGTCTTCGCTTTATTGGTAGAATTTTGGGAAGATGTGGTTCATCTGTAAAGGAGACCGCTTATAAAACGCTAATACGATCTATTCTTGAGTACTGCTCGAGCATTTGGGATCCCTATCAGGTCGGATTGAGGGAGGACATAGAAGCAATTCAGAGGCGGGCTGCTACTGGTAGGTTTGATCATCATGCGAGTGTTACGGAAATGCTTCAGGAACTTGGGTGGGAGTCTCTGGAGGAAAGGAGGCGTTCTTTTCGTGAATCGCTACTGAGGAAATTTAGAGAACCAGCATTTGAGGCTGACTGCAGTACAATTTTACTGCCGCCAACTTATATTTCGCGGAAAGACCACAAAGATAAGATAAGAGAGATTAGGGCTCATACAGAGGCATATAGGCAGTCATTTTTCCTTCGTTCTATTTGGGAGTGGAACAGGGAGAGAAGATGCTAGTTGTGGTACGAGGTACCCTCCGCCACGCACCGTGTGGTGGATTGCGGAGTGTGTATGTAGATGTAGATGTAGATGCATCTGGTGGAGAGCTGAGTCTGGAACTCTCCTGATGTTCTACAAGTTGCTAATATATTGTATTGTACATACTACAATACAGAGCAATGAGAACATCTTTGGGACTATGTTGTCATAATGATGGTAAAAATGAAGGGAGACAGAATTACCTATACTGAGATCAGGCATTGGCTGTAACCAGGGGGTGGGGCAGTCAGCCAAATTGTTAAAACACTTTGTGAAACTTGCTCTCTCTATTTAAAGCCACTGGATTGACAGTCACCTCTTAGTATGTACTTAGATATGACATACTTTTGTGGAGGCATGCTCATAATTAGATAGTTGAGAATTTAATTGATTGATGCAAAATCCCAATCGTTAAACATCACCTACGCCACACTAAAAAAGCAGATCATTTTAACTGAAGTCAGACTATTACCAGTAATAGTTAACAGTGCAAATGACATAAGATCCTTCTAATAATTTCAATACCAAAATGTATAACTATCAGAATCTAAGCACTGAAATGATACTTTTTAGTCAGAGTTACATGACAATATTGTATAAAAATTATTGACTGATCTTAGGTGCAGTTAAGTATTACCATTATAATCAAAAGCTTAGACTTAATATCAAGTAAAGTCTATCATTGTATCTCTCACATATTTTTCACCTTCTAAGAAAGTTTAGATCATTCTACATACCATCAATTTCGTTTAACAATTTTGCAGAAGAGGGAATAAATAGTTCAGCCATGATTTTAACTAACCTTTACAATCTATAGTGCACACATATTAGAAAATTATGTCTGTAAAACGGAATTTCTACAACAAACTGATCAATTTATATTCAAGAAAACAATGCGTCATTGTTTTGTGAAATTAGATCTTTATTTACTTTCTCAAACAAAACAAGCTTGTAACTTATTAACAAGTGTGTTTTATCACAAATCTAGTTAACTGCCCTTCAAATATAATTAGATTACTGTATTTGCATTCATTTTTGTTTCTGCGAGAAAAACACTTTCAGCATCCTCATTCCAAGCCTATAATACCAGTGATTATCAAGTGACCAGAAATGTTTCATGTGAGTACTCAAGGGCAGAAATAAAGTCTTGTTTAAACAGTTTCTTGTAACTTCACTTACCATTAAACCAAAGGGATTCTGTAGACATACTTATTGCATCACTTGCGCTTTAATACCACTTATTGTTCTAGGATGTTGTGATAACTCTTTATTTAGGCTACACTGGATTCACTTTTAAGTGCTAAATTATTCTTCATTTATGTACTTCTATGAGGTCTTTATCACATGATCCAAATGACTATTTCGCTGCTTGAGGCGACAGTTTATTTGGTGAAGAAACTTGATTTTTGTCCTGTTTTGCACGTTTACTCCAAACACAGTGTACAACTTTCTCTCGATGTTAACAACTGTGTCTTGAGATGGTGCATCTGGAGTATGGGGAATGCCTTTTGACTACACCTGAAAACAGACAGATGCTTAAAATTATCATTACATCTCGAAGCTTTTGATGCTCATAAATTATCATCACTTTCTTGAGGAGCAGTTGACAAAAGAAAGAAAAATCTTTCAACGTAACGATTAGCACGGGGAAGAATAATCATATATATACAAAAGATAATTAATTAGACAACAAATTATTCATTTAAGTCATTCGATGGATTACATCAACGGCGAACGTATCCATTAGGACAGTGCAGCGAAATCTGGCCTTAATGGGCTATGGCAGCAGACGACCGACGTGAGTGCCTTTGCTAGCAGCATGACATCGCCTGCAGTGCCTCTCCTGGGATCATGACCAGGTGGAGCCTAGAAGATGGGAAAACCGTGGCTTGGTCAGATGACTCCCGATTTCAGTTGGCAAGAGTTGATTGTAGGATTAGGGGGGGGGGGGGGGAAGGGTGTACATCCCATGAAGCCATGAACCCAAGTTATCAATAAGGCGCTGTTCAAGCTGGTGGTGGCTCCACAATGGTGGGGGCAGTGTTTACATATTATGGTCTGTGTCCTTTGGTCTAAACAAACCGATCATTGACTGGAAATGATTATGATCGGCTACTTGGAGACCATTTGCAGCTATTAATGGACTTCATGTACCCAAACAACGATGGAATTTTGATGAACCACAGTGCATCATGTCACTGGGCAAAAACTGTTAATGAATGGTTTAAAGAACATTCCAGATAACTTGAGAGAATAATTTTGCCATCTACATCGCCCAACATGAATCCCACTGAACATTTGTGGGACATAATCGAGAGATTACTTTGTGCACAAAATTCTGCACTGGCAATACTTTCGCAATTATGGATGACTTTAAAGCTAGCACGGCTCACTATTTCCTTAGGGGACTTCAACCATTTCTTGAATCCATGCCACGTCGAGTTGCTGAACTATGCCGGACAAAAGGAGATCCGACGCTATATTAGAAGGTATCCCATGACTTTTGTTAGTACAGAAAAATGAACTTCGAATCTAGGACTTAATGAAACTTTTGCAAATGTTTTGGGTAAGCACGAAAATTTTATGGCACAACATTTTCCCTAAGAAGATCAGTTGAAAGCGATATTTGGCCGATGTCCTCTTCTCAAAAATACTGATAATATATAGCGTCCCATGGAGACGTTTGCCTGTTCTTTCTCCTCACAGCATTCTGATCTTCATCTTTCAAAAATCTGAAATCGTACGAAAGAAAAATGCGCTGCAATACAAGTAACGAAGTAGCCCAGATTTGTTCGCAATGAAAGTATCAAAATAATTATTTTATCATAGAGATAATTATACCTTCATGTATTTTATACCAACCACTGATAAATGCACAATAAATGCACACTTTCTAGAGGGAAAAGAAATGCTACTCTAAATTCGACTACAGTTACTAGCACAGAAATACTTAATAAAACGACACACGGACGCCAATAATTTGGGGTAACAAGTTATGTTATTTGCATACGCCGAAAAACAATGCCGAGAACAGACTACATTGTACATGTATGTCTTGGATAACAGGTGGCCAAATTACGTCCAAATTTACGCGAAATGCTCCAAGACACTAGAAGAGATTTCTGTTGTCCATTAACAAACGTTACAGGGAGATACGCTAAACCTAATGAAGCGTCTATTTACACTGTTGTAATGTTAGCAGTTCACGAAGCAATTACCTATGGAGTAGGGAATGATATTTTTATAAAAGGATTCTTTAAGTACTCACCAAAGGACAGAAACTTCATATCGGAATGCGGCCACACCTCATTACATACAATATCCACCGAGTCTAATCCTACTGCGAGAAAAGTTAATATGGATGTCAATTTGTTGTGGATCAAAGGGCGTGCAGTCATCTATGGAAACAAAATAGCTGACATATATGTCAAAGAAAGTATATCTCAGGCCACAGTCCATGTAATACGGAAGATACAACACGAAGCACAGGAATAATGGAGCAAGCTGTGGGCAGTTACCAAAAGGAACAAAGGCCGTTTTTGTAACAATATTCAGTTGAAACTGCCGAGGAAACCGTTTTTTGACGGAGTCAGAAAGAGTAAACGGCACCAGAGCTCTGTAATAAGAAAGCGACTGGATGTTACCCTAGTCACCTTTATAAAATTAAAGTTGTTGACTTGGCTAAGTGCAGCCAAGAAAGTGAAGAAGGAGCCGACTTATATCATTTAATATTAGCATGCAACGAATATCAGAGATACCAAACGAAATAATATCGCAAGTTGAACCTGCTGAAGATTCCAGTGTCGACATCCATTACTGCCATAAAAGAGTGAGAATAACATCAGGATTTACCATATAGGAAAGTATCCGAAAGGCACAGACTTCAATATTCAGTCACAATTGTTTCGAATGGTTACATATGTTTGTCACATTGATATCTAATTTCAATTTGTTATGGACGGAGTATATCAGGATACGTAAGCCGTAAATTTTAAAAATTGACCTGATGTGTAAACAAAGTATTTGGTTGATGAGTGGATTTCACCGAAAAGAAATTAAACTTTCTTTCCGAAAAACCTCGATGGTGACATTCCGTGCCGTTGGCGACCTGTGTGAATGCCGCCCTTTGAACTGTGTTGTTGAGTGTTATGATGTGACGTGGCATGACATTTCGTTCTTTCAAGTGCGAATTGGCCTTGAAAGTGAAACTATGTAGCTCAGTGGAAACATTCTTGTGAATTCGAATTCTTGGTAGGTCCAGAGCAATAAATGCGACCCTTTCACTCTGTCCCGTATATATTAGTAGATCAGCTAAAACGAGACCATGTTATAAATAAACTACGAAGTGAATAACAATTTTAAGAATCATTATCTCAGACAGTAGGCGAACAGAAACCTATCATTATTGACAATCCTGTTGTCAATGGAATGAATAAAATGATAGGCATTCATTCGATTTATTTTTATGCTCACGTATTATCGTTCTTGGCATTGCACAACAGTGAAGTAATGTTGCCACAACAGCACCAAATGTGCACTCCAAGAGGCAACTATATGTTGACAGTAATGAAACGTATATAATGTAGAGGTCTCTACATCTTTAGTTCCTCGCTATGGCTTATGTTTCAGATACTTCTACACATACTCGAAAAATGAAAATTGTGGTGCAGCTCTTAAAAAATATTTCTTCAATAATAGTTCATTGTAATACGTATTGACAGCCGCAACGAGGATCCTTGAACACGTTTTGGCAGAGTTGGCTACTCTGCGATATACATTTCAACAGTGTGATGCAATGTTAGTAGTCATTGAAAGGCGATAATCTGTTGTGTGGTTCGGAATAAGTGTCAGGTAAATTTCTAGCTGTTTGTACAGTTTGCAACGTGGTGATTATCAACTTTTGTTAGACTATTCAGAAGAACAACACAATGTCCGATTGGGAAACTGTTACCGTTCTACGAAAGAGACCCCCAAAGGCCTCAGCATTGAAATCCGAACAGGTAATAGTAGTTTCAAAACAATATCGTGTGTCTTGTTTTGGATTTGAATTTACAAGCGTGTTCAATTTCAGGCTGTAAACGCTGCCCGGCGTCAAGGGGTCGCCGTGGATACGCAAGTAAAGTGTGAGTATCCGTACGATATTAGTAGAGAAACATTCTACGTTAGTATCTAAAAACTTAATATTGTCGAAGTAGTAAGAGCAACCTCCCTTTCACAAAGAGACTTTGTAGACAGAATTTCAACTGTGAGTTATCAGTAATTAAGTGTTGTTATCAACCTTGAATGTAGGTAATCCAACGTAATGGGTATAGCGTAATTGCACACGAAACGAGGAATTGCAGTGTATAACAAAACTGTCGATTACATACTGTGGCGTATGTTTATTAAAAACACCTTTGAATTGATGTAGAGCGCTCTAAAATTTAACGTTTCTGCACCGGAAACGTGTAAAATATTTCTGCAATGGAGATGTGAAAGTAAATGACCAAACCCTGTTGATACAGTGTGTGTCTCCAAGCATTGTCACAATGAAAAATTCTCACAGTTCCTAAAAAGTGTTCAAGTTTCTAAAAAAAATATTGTAGTATTATTGCAATACACACTATAATAAATTCTGGGTTAAGGTATTTGCTTAGACCATCGGTCGTTATCAAGAACAAAAGAAATTTTGTTTAAAATGCCTTTGATGCAGTTTGTTACTCCAAGAATTAATAATAATAATAGATCTCGGATTTATTTTCCCAGTTAAAGATGATTTCATGATATTTAGTAGAGGCCCAAGTATTTAAAAATTGTATTTTTAAACATAAATATGTTTTAATAAATCCATAATTTGCACCAAAGATTAATAATGGCCACTAGCTGTGTTATGTAACTTGCTCAGTTTTTGTTTATGACTCTACACTACCACATTTTATTTGCAATTTATCTTTGTGGGGCCATGGGAACATTTTGTAATAATCCCTTCCACATGTGTGCTTTGCAAGCCTCTATACCATTATATGTGGAGTAGTAATTAATTCAACTCGCTCATTATATGATATTACATTATAAAGTTTTGCTCTTTCAGTTCTCTGTTTAAGAATAGGTTTTTGCACATGTTTGTATCCATGAGTGTTACATTATTGTAATGGGGTAATCTTTAACTGGCACTAAACGGCTCTACTTATTGTATGTGTTGCATACTTTTACATCCATTACATTCAGTGATGCCGCAGCAGTCAGTTTGTCATGTAATTACATTCTTTTTTTTAATTAGTGTGATCCATTTTTTGCATTTTGTAGTATTCTGTCTGCTTTTGTCCAGTTAATAGCATTGTGTTGTACTGTCAGCAAAACAAGAGGCAACACTTACATGTGCAGAGTTTTATGTTGTTCCTAATTTTACTTTGGGATTAACACAATTCGGTGAGTCATGTTTTGTGGGTGCTCTATTTTTCATAGCATGCTTGCAAATATCTTTTGTGTGTGGAATCCTAATTATACCTGGGTGTACTATGGTTCGACAGTCATATTTTGGGAGGATTGAAATGATGCAAATGTTTGTTGATTCAAGACATTTCTTTTTGGTTTACATCATCTCATTTATTTTCCTAATTTGTTAAAATCGAATTAATCCAGTGCATTTGTTAGATAATTGTAACAGAAATTGCCTGCTATATTAGAGTAAAGCAGTAAAAAAGTGAAGAAATATAAGAACTGTTTGTCAGAGGCACAGATTTAGCATTTGGAAACATTAATCACTTTTGGAGACTTTAACAGCAAAGACCGTAAGAGTGTATAAGGAATTCTGCTGATAAAAACAGTTTTGAAAGATTTGTTGCAAACAAGCCAGAAGTGATTAAATTGGAGGCATACTGTCTTTCGGAAGAATATCACCACACAATACTGAAGATAGCAAGACAGATCAATGATAACTGTCACACATTCAGCTTGACAGCTCACGCATCCAAATTGTTTACCAAAATAATACACAAAAGAATGGAAAGGTGACAGCCATTTTTACATTAGAAAATGTAAAGTTGCGTAGTAGACAGTTCTGCTGGTTGATACTTAAAGAAAAACAAAAATACTTTCATGTAATTTGTTGACTCAAAATTATTATTATTATTATTATTATTTCTTTCCTTTCTCAGACATTATTATTATTATTTTGACTGTATAGAGTGAAATCTCCATAGATAAGTATTAACTGGATAATTTTCAATATCTGCAGGAACAGAGGGACAAATAAGAGAATAGAGGGTTGGGGGGTTAGTGTTGTGATGAAGGCTTTCTTCTCTGGTCTTCAATCTGCATATGGAAAATACAATGAAGGAAATAAGATGATTCAGAATCTGGATTAAAATTAAAGTTAAAATGATATAAATGAGATTTGCTGATGACATTGCTATTGCCAATGAAAGTGAGGAAGAATTGCAGGACCAGTCAAATGGAATGCTAAAGCCACCTACCAGACTATCCATCCCTGGGACGCACCTTGTCCCTTACCCGAACTCTTGTGATGATTTGATTATCACTAATTATGACCAATCCTCAGAATAAAGCTAGATAATTGATATTGCCACTGATGAGAGGTATGGTATGCACGGGTTTCACTACCAGTGCAAAGGAAAAGAAATAAACTCCCCCCCCCCCTTTTTCTAAGCCTATCAGCAAAGTGTTGGGATTTGGCAAAATTAAGTTTGTTTGTCATTGCTGAACACCTGACCTAGTATTTTGCTGCTTTATATCCTACAACCTGTAAGAGTTACGTGCAACAAGGTTACTCAGGTGGTTATTCTTTGATTGTTGCCTAGAAGTGATATGTCATATTTGGTGAAATGGTGATTCGCAATGCATTAGTAGTGTTTAAAGACACAGTTATGGTATCTAAAAGATCATATGACGCTGAAACCTCTTAATAACAGGATTGGGGACATATAAGGGGCAATCAAATGAAAACTGAATGTCTGCCACATAGGGCCCATGGAATGGCTCCTGTCAAAAGTTAAGACATGTATCGCACTAGGAGATGAGACAGTTAATTCAGATTTTATAGAATGTGGTCGACCGCTGGATGATACACAACCACACTTCCTCATCTGACTAACAGACATCCATGTGCGCTTTCTTTTTCAGGTCACCAAATACGTGAAAATCATATGGTGAAATATCTTGAATGTATGGAGGATGTTGCAGTGTTTCCCAACCAAATGACTTAAGTGTAGCCTTCGACAGATTGGCAGTGTGAGGGCAGGCATTAGTGTGCAACAGGGTGATCCCATGTCTCAACATTCCTGTGCGTTTTGACTTTGACACATTGCAGTTTCTGCAAAGTGCCTTCATAACCGTACCCATTGATTGTGGTTCCACGCTCAAGGAACTCGACGAGCAGAGGACCCCTGCAGACGCTCTTGGATGTCAGTTTGTCGGACAAGGAACGCAAGAGTGGGTGTAGTTGTGGGGTTGTCAGGAGCCAGCTGAGTCCTATGAAACATAAATTGAGTGTCTTGTCTCCCAGTGGGATAAAAGTCTTAAAGCATATGGTGCTAACTTCTGTATGGAACCATTCCATGGTTCTGTCGTGATGGGTGTCGTGTTTCCATTTGACTGCCTCCCTATACATTCATGATAAATAATAATATGTGGCAAGTATGAGAATTTTCTTCCAAGTGCTGATAAAATTTTATCATTCTTATAATGAAACTCGCAGTGTTTGTCTCGAGGACTATTGTGGACCACCATGTCTCTGTATGTTCGACCAGCAATGTATGCAGCCTATTTTGAAGGCTAGTGAACAGGTGCTTGACAAGATGCATTCAGTCTCTCTTTGTAATTGCAGTTTCAATGTGGCCTCCATGTCCCACTCTCGAACACAATCTAGAATGCTTTGATACAACTCATAAACCATGCTTGTTAGAAGATTACCACTTAATCTTTGTACTCAAAATTGCTAAGAAAAATAATTAAAAAATTGAGATGAATGTAAGGGTTATAAATGACAAGTCACAGGTATGTATTTAGTAATAATTTCTTAAACATAGTAGAAAGCATAGGGACCAACAGTTCAAGAGAGAGATCACAGCAATATGTTGAAGTTACTCTCATAAAATTACACCATACAAACGTATCGCCAACTTCTACTTTTGAAATTAAGAGCGTCATACATTCTCTCAATCCCACTGTAGGTCCGGGAGTAAGAATAGGCCTGAGGTATTCCTACCTGGTCGTAAGTGACTAAAAGAAGTTTCACACGTTTCGGCCTTTACGTGAAGGTCCCCTGTAGGGTTTGACCTCCATTCTTCAAAATTTTCCTGAAGCGCGAGCCAATTGTGGAAGGGCGCCTTACATGGTGCTTGTGTCCATCGTGCATAGAGATCTTTAGCCAACTTTCTCGTCGTCGCATTTCAGCCCCGCTCACCCTCCATCTCTTGGGCGAGGACACCTTCCTGGGTGCGTTTCCCACCATGCACTGAGCAGTGTCCTTTCTGCATTGACAATGACCGTGGACTTTTTTGCACCTGATATCTAGCACAGCATTCAGTCCGTTGTGGGGCTGCCATGTACCCTGTTGATTGTGGCCCCCCTGACCACACAGGGATCGCTCTGCTGATGCCTGCACCGTTAACTCCCCGCGTATGCCAGGGGGTAGATACCCATCCCCCTGGAGCGTCAGGACTCCTGGCAATGGCCATCCTGCCAGGTGGCCATATTGTGGAACCCAAGGGGAGGGCCCCTGGTCGGAGTGGGTGGCATCAGGGCGAATGACACGCGATGAGGTGTAGTCCATCATCTCTTGCTGGTGGTCAAACACCAGCAGTCTCTTAAGCATTCACGAGCTTAATTCAGCGCACACAGGTACAACCCCAAATCGTTCCTCTCCCTGGCCACACCATGGGAGGAACGTCAGGCTGAGGATGACAGCGGATCTTATTCATTCTGGTACCTTGTATTTTCAAGAGGTGATGGGGAATGTTTCATGACGGCAAAGTCTCAGTTTTTTTGTTGAGCATTTAGAGGACACGTTTGGGGATGTGGATGGATTGTCCAAAATCACAACTTGGTCAGTCTTGATCAAAACAGCATCCTCTGCCCAGTCATGGACATTACTTGCTTGTGACAAACTGGGGGATGTTTCTGTAACCTTCATGCCCTATAAGAGCTTAAATTTGGTCCAGGGTATCATATTTCACAGGAACGTTCTTTTGCAGTTTGACAATGAGCGAGCCAATTTAGAGTGGTGAGGTGGACATTTCATCTGGCGTGTCCACAGGGGTCCAAGGGATAATCAGGTTGCCACCGGTGCCTTCATCTTGGCCTTCGAGGGTGCTACATTGCCCGGGAAGGTCAAGGTGATGGTCTACCACTGTGATGTAAAGCCCTATATCGCTCCCACAATGCGGTACTTTAAGTGCTGAAGTTCGGCCATATGTCTTCTCGCTGTAATTGCAGCGTCACATGTCAGGATTGTGGATGCCCATCACATCCCAATACTCCATGTGCCCTGCCTCCCATCTGTGTCAACTGCTGAGAGCACCATTCACCTTGCTCACCAGACTGCAGGATTCTCCAGAAAGAAGGAAAAAGCATGGAGTACAAGGCCCTGGACTAACTGACCTACACTGAGGCTAAGAGAAAATTTGAACACTTGCATCCTGTGCATATGACATCGTCTTATGCCACCACTATAACAATTCTGACACCTCCAACCCCTGTCACCTCTCACAGCCAGAAGACTACACCTGCCCCCTTGATGGGGGGGGGGGGGGGGCATTTCCCTCACTGTTACTCCTGCACCACCTACTTCGGGAGCAACACCCCCTCCCCCAACCATCAGGGACGTCCATCCCCACTTCTAAGCCAGAGAATCGTAAGCCTTCTTCGGCTTCTCTCGCTAGGAAGGGGTCCCTTGGGTTGCTCCCTTCCTGGGTTTCTGTTAGTGGGAAAGATTACACCCGCCAGTGGCTGTAGAGCTCAAAAGCAGCTGGTTGTAGGGCTTCACACTCATCCTCAGTCCCGGAGACAGTCAGTGAAGTCCTCCCAGCCAGGGAAACCCAAGGAGCAGCGAGAGAAATCCCGAAAGAAGTCCCCTAAGACCAAGGAAATCGAGGTGGCACCCACACCACTGCTACCTACAAGCTCTGCGGCTGAGGATGGGGTGGAGATTTTGGTGTCCACTCAGGATCTAGATCTCGCCAGACCCTCAGACACAATGGGTATAGACTGCCCAGGCAATAAATCGGTGGCAGCAGGTGTTTGAGGCATAAACTGCCTCATTGAATATTCCATGCCTGTGCTGTCTCACAGTGTCATCCTCCAGTGGAATTGCGGCAGTTTTTTCCACCGCCTGGCTGAGCTACGGCAACTGTTAAGCTTTACACCTGCTTTCTGCATTGCCCACCAGGAAACCTGATTCCCAGCAATGCAGACCTCTGCCCTCCCCGGCTATAAGGGATATTACAGGAACCGTAGCAAGCATAATAGTGTGTCAGGTGGAGCTAGCATCTATGTCCTAAACTCAGTCTGTAAGGACACTGTGCCCCTACAAACCCCTCTTGAAGCTGCGGCTGTCAGAATAAGGAAGACACAGGAAATAACTGTCTGCAACGTATATCTTACTCCAGATGGTGCATTACCTCTGAATATAGTAGTTGCACTGATTGATCAGCTCCCTAAACCTTACCTACTTTTGGGAGATTTTAATGCCCTTAACACCTTGTGGGGTGTCACTGTGGTTACTGGCCAAGGCAGAGATGTGGAAACTTTACTGTCTCAGTTCGACCTCTGCCTCTTAAATACTGGGGCCACCACACATTTCAGTGTGGCTCATGGTAGTTACTCAGCCATTGATTTATCAGTTTGCAGCCCAGGACTTCTCCCATCCATCCACTGGAGAGCACAAGACGACCTGTGTGGTAGTGACCATGTCCCCATCTTCCTGTCACTGCCCCGGTGTCAGGCCCACGGACACCTGCCCATATGAGCTTTAAACAAGGTGGACTGGGGAACTTTCACCTCTGCTGTCACCGTTGAATCTCCACCATCATATCGATGTTACCGTGTGGTAACATCGATATGATGGTTGAGCAGGTGACTAGCACAATTATGTCTGCGGCAGAAAACGTGATCCCTCGCTCTTTAGGGTGCTCCCGCCTTAAGGCAGTCCCTTGGTGGATGCTGGAAGTCGCTGAAGCAGTTCAGGAGCGATGGCGAGCTCTACAGCAGCATAAGCGGCACCCTTCCTTGGAGCACCTCATAGCCTTTAAACGGCTGCATGCCCATGTTTGCCAACTTATCAAATGATAGTAGCAGGAGCATTGGGAGAGATACATCTCGACCATTGGGTGCCGTACCTCACCTTCCCAAGTCTGGACAAAGATCAAAGGTGTTTTTGGGTACAAGATCCCAACAGGTGTTCCCAGTGTTAACTTAAACGGCGTGTTATCTACAGACACAAACACGATTGCCGAGCACTTTGCTTGAGCCTCTGCATCACAGAATTACCCCCAGCCTTTTGAGCTCTCAAACAACAGTTGGAAAGGAAAGTCCTCTCATTCACTACACGCCACAGTGAATCCTATAATGTCCCCTTTACAGAGTGGGAGCTCTACTTGCACATTGCCCCAGTACAGCTCCTGTGCCTGATTGGCTCCGCATCCAGATGATTAAACATCTCTCATCTGACTACAAGCAACATATCCTCGTCGTCTATAAACATATCAATGGCATCTTCCATCGCAATGGAGGGAGAGCACCATCATTCTGGTGCTCAAACCCGGTAAAAACCTGCTGGATGTGGATAGCTATCGGCCCATCAGCCTCACCAACGTTCTTTGTAAGCTGCTGGAACGTATCGTGTGTCAGCAGTTCGGTTGGGTCCTGTAGTATGTGGCTTGCTGGCTCCATGTCAGGGTGGCTTCTGCCAGGGTCGCTCTACCACTGATAATTTCTTGTCAAACGAGTCCGCCATGCGAACAGCCTTCTCCAGACGCCAACACCTGATTGTCATCTTTTTTTATGTAAAGCATACGACACGACCTGGCGGCATCAGATCCTTGACACATTGTACGAGTGGGATCTCCGGGGACCACTCCCCATTTTTATCCAAAACTTCCTGTCGCTCTGTGCTTTCAGTGTCCAAGTTGGTGCCTCCCATAGTTCCATTCATGTCCAGGAGACTGGAGTCCCGCAGGGCTCTGTATTGAGTGTCACTCTATTTTTAGTGGCCATTAACGGTCTAGCAGCAGCTGTCGGGCCCTCCGCCTCACCTTCTCTGTATGCAGACGACTTCTGCATTTTGTACTGCTGCTCCAGTACTGGTGTTGCTGAGCATTGCCTACAGGGAGCCATCCACAAAGTGCAGTCATGGGCTCTAGCTCATGGCTTCCAGTTTCCCGCCATGAAGACGTGTGTCATGCATTTCTGTTGGCGTCATATCATTCATCTGGAAGCAGCACTTTACCTTAATGACGATCCACTCACTGTAGGGAGACATATCGATTCTTAGGTCTGGTTTTCGACGCTTAGTTGATTTGACTTCCTCACCTTCGTCAGCTGAAACAGAAGTGTTGGCAGCACCTCAATGCCCTCCGCTGCCTGAGCAACACCAACTGGGGTGCAGATTGCTCCATGCTGCAGCAGGTCTACCGAGCCCTTGTTCAATCCCCTCTTGACTATGAGAGTGTAATTTATGGTTCGACGGTGCTCTCAGCATTGTTTGCTTGACCCATTGCACCATTGCGGAGTTAGACTAGCAACAGGAGCTTTTAGAACGCGTCCAGTGACAAGCATACTGGTGGAGGCAGGAGTCCCTCCATTGAAGATCAGACATGCACAGCTGATCGCCAATTACATTGCACACATTCATAGCTCTCCTGAACATCTGAATTACTGTGTCCTTTTTCCGCCCGCAGCAGTCCATCTCCCGTATCGGCGGCCCAGGTCGGGGCTAACGAATGCGGTTTGCAGTGGTCCCTTCTCTTCGAACTGGAGGCCTTCCCTTTACCACCTCTACTTGCCGTCTGTTCATGTACGCCTCCATGGAGTACGCCTCGGCTGCAGCTTCGTCTGGACGTTTTGCATGGCCCTATGGCCTCAGTTGTCACTTCCTCTCAATTCTTGACACGTTCTGGGGCTCTGATGTGGCTTACATTGACGTCTTGATGACTGATGGTCACGTAGGCCTTACATATGTTCATGGACGACATATTGAACATCACTCCTTGCCAGGTAGCTGCAGTGTTTTCACTGCAGAGCTGGTGGCAACATCTTGTGCTCTTGAGCACATCCGCTCATGCCTTGGCATGCCGTTTCTCCTGTGTACTGAATCATTGAGTAGCCTACAAGCTATCGGAAAGTGCTACCTTCGCCATCCCCTGGTACTGTCCATCCATGCCCTGGAACGGTCCCACCGTTCAGTGGTGTTTGTGTGGATCCCAGGACATGTCGGAATCCCCGCCAATGAACTTTCTGACAGGCTGGCCAAACAGGCGATGCTGAAACCACTTCCGGAGATGGACATCTCCGAAACAGGCTTGCGTTCTGTCTTATGCCGCAGGGTTTTCTGTCTTTGGGAGACGGAATGGCATAACAGGACGCACAGCAAACTGCATGTCATTAAGGAGACTACGAATGTGTGGAAGTCTTGAATACGGTCCTGTCTCAGGGAATCAGTTGTCCTCTGCCTGCTCTGCATTGGCCATACAAGGCTAACGCATGGTTACCTACTCCGCTGTGAGGACCCACCTCCATGTCGCTGTGGCTCCCAAATGACAGTCATCAACCTCTTGCTGGACTGCCCTCTTTTGGCCGCGCTGCGGCGGACCTTTAACTTTCCCAGTACCCTGCCTTCGGTGTTGGGCAACAATTCCTCAACAGCAGATTTAGTTTTATGTTTTATCCATGAGAGTGGGTTTTATACTTCTATGTAGGTTTTAGTACATGTCCTTTGTCCCTCTGTGTCCTCCACCCTAGTGCTTATAGGGTGGAGGTTTTAATGTGTTGCAGAGTGGCTGGCTTTTCCTTTTTATTCTCATGGTCAGCCAGCCAGCCACCGTAATCTGCTTTCCTGTTCTACTCTCTTCTTTTTTTAGTGTCTCCAACATTCTCTAAAGAATAAAAGCTCTTCAGATTTTGATGGTGTTTCCAATAGAGTGCTAAAGATCTGTACCCATATAATAAGTACAGTATTGTCAGAAATATGTAATGCATGACTAACTCAAGCCTTTTCTCCAGGGAGACTAAAATATGCCATTATTAAACCCCTCTTTAAGAAAGGTGACAAGAGAAACGTCAGTAACTACTGACCTATTTCACTGCTGACATCATTTTCTAAAATTCTTGATAGGTGATGTATTCTAGAATAGTATCTCACCTTGGCAACAGTAATATCCTCAGCAAATCACAGTTGGGTTTCAGAAGGGTTGCTCTACTGAGAATACGATTTACATGTTCACACACCAGATACTACAAGCATTAAATAACAAAATAACACCGGTAGGTATTTTCTGTGATGTATCCAAGGTATTTGATTGTATGACTCATAGTATACTCAGAGATAAATTGAAGTTTTATGGGATTGAAGGTATAGCCAACCAATGGATCATGTCATATCTGACCAAAAGAATACAGAAAGTTGTACTTAGTAGTAATTCAACCAACAGAATCCAGGGACATAATTCTGACTGGGTAGAAAGCACGTATGGGGTTCCCAAAGGCTCACTCTTAGTTCTAATACTGTTTCTCATACCTGTAAATGATCTATCGTCTAATGTACAAGAAGCAGAATTAGTTCTTCTAGCAGATGACACCAGTATTGTTATCACTCCCAGTACACATACAGAAATGGAAGAAATGGTGAACAAAGTTCTTAAAAGTATCATTGACTGGTTTTCTGCGAATGGTCTCGCCCAGAACTTCACAAAGTCACATCATATTCAGCTCTGCACCTGTAGGGGTACTGCACCAGTGATAAGTGTAACACATGGCAATGAAATAATACATAGGGTGGAAATTTCAAAATTGTTAAGTGTCCGTATTGGCGAGAATTTAAATTGGAAAAAAACACCTTTTGGAACTCCTAAACAACCTAGTTCAGCCACATTTGCACTTAGAATCATAGCAAATTTTGGGGAGAGAGAAATCAGCAAGTTAACATATTTTGCTTATTTTCATTCAGTAATGTCATATGGAATAATGTTCTGGGATACCTCATCTTTAAGAAAGGTCTTCATTGCCCAAAAACGTGCTGCAAGAATAATATGTGATGCTCACCCACAGTCATCTTGTAGACATCTGCTTAAGGAGTTGGGCATTCTGACTACTGCTTCACAGGATATTTATCCCCTCTTGAAGTTTGTTGTAAATAATCCACTACAGTTCAAAAGGAACGACGAGGTACATAATTACAATACTAGAAGAAAAAATGACATTTATTACTCAACGTTAAGGTTGTCTTTAGCACAGAAAGGCACACAATGCTGCAACAAAAATTTTTGACCACTTACCCAGTGATATAAAATGTCTAACAGACAGCAAGGTAAAATTTGAAAATAAATTGAAAAAGTTTCTCCTTGACAACATGTGTCTATGTATATGCAATGTATTACATTGAGGGTAATGTGCCACGCTGGACACTAAGTGTCAATGCTCTACAGGCACCATCCGCCTCCCCCCAGGGGCTGACAACTCTTTTGTGAGCATATGCTTGACTACAAAGGGGCCCCAGCCTTTGCAGTGTTAACTTCCTTTCTGTGCTGCAAGCTTATACTTCCACTCTCCCTTTCTTCCTCTGCCTCTCTGTTGGATGGTGGTGTTGGTGCTGACCCTGCATGGACGTGGTTTATCATTTTGGACTAGAATTTCCACTTTCAGCCTTTTCTACAACTTTTCATGAAATAACACATGGTCCCCATTGTTCGGTTTGACCTGCCACCAGTTTTCAAAACTCTCCTGAAGTGTGAATTGCGCAGAGGTGGTCACCAAACGCAGTGTATGGCTCCACCTTTGTGCCTTTCCATCTTTGCACTCTTCTCTTTAATATGGTAAAACCCAAAACCCAGTACGGTAGCCACCCATTGGGGGGGGGGGGGGTGGAGTCGGTGGCCATACTGGCCCAGCAGTCTCTGTGGGAGGAAAGTCCACTTGTAATGCAAAGAGATACGACCCTAAAACGTTCCTGTCACTGACTACGCTGTGGGTGGAACATATGGACAAGCAACAAGCAGAGCAATAATCCCCGCAGCACCTGGTTTGTACGAGGACTGATAGTGATTCCTTCCTGGCCACAAAACCTTTATTCTTTGTGGAGAACTTACGAGGGCAGTTCGATAAGTAATGCAACACATTTTTTTTTTCTGAAACAGGGGTTGTTTTTTTCAGCATTGAAATACACCAGGTTATTCCCCAATCTTTTAGCTATACAACGTAATCTCCATTCAATGCTACGGCCTTACGCCACCTTGAAATGAGGGCCTGTATGCCTGCACGGTACCATTCCACTGGTCGATGTCGGAGCCAACGTCGTACTGCATCAATAACTTCTTCATGATCCGCGTAGTGCCTCCCACGGATTGCGTCCTTCATTGGGCCAAACATACGGAAATCAGACGGTGCGAGATCGGGGCTGTAGGGTGCATGAGGAAGAACAGTCCACTGAAGTTTTGTGAGCTCCTCTCGGGTGCGAAGACTGGTGTGAGGTCTTGCGTTGTCATGAAGAAGTAGTTCGTTTAGATTTTTGTGCCTACGAACATGCTGAAGTCGTTTCTTCAATTTCTGAAGAGTAGCACAATACACTTCAGAGTTGATCGTTTGACCATGGGGAAGGACATCAAACAGAATAACCCCTTCAGCGTCCCAGAAGACTGTAACCATGACTTTACCAGCTGAGCGTATGGCTTTAAACTTTTTCTTGGTAGGGGAATGGGTGTGGCGCCACTCCATTGATTGCCGTTTTGTTTCAGGTTCGAAATGATGAACCCATGTTTCATCGCCTGTAACAATCTTTGACAAGAAATTGTCACCCTCAGCCACATGACAAGCAAGCAATTCCGCACAGATGGTTCTCCTTTGCTCTTTATGGTGTTTGGTTAGACAACGAGGGACCCAGCGGGAACAAACCTTTGAATATCCCAACTGGTGAACAATTGTGACAGCACTACCAACAGAGATGTCAAGTTGAGCACTGAGTTGTTTGATGGTGATCCGTCGATCATCTCGAACGAGTGTGTTCGCACGCTCCGCCATTGCAGGAGTCACAGCTGTGCACGGCCGGCCCACACGCAGGAGATCAGACAGTCTTGCTTGACCTTGCGGCAATGATGACACACGCTTTGCCCAACGACTCACCGTGCTTTTGTCCACTGCCAGATCACTGTAGACATTCTGCAAGCGCCTATGAATATCTGAGATGCCCTGGTTTTCCGCCAAAAGAAACTCGATCACTGCCCGTTGTTTGCAACGCACATCCGTTACAGACGCCATTTTAACAGCTCCGTACAGCGCTGCCACCTGTCGGAAGTCAATGAAACTATACGAGACGAAGCGGGAATGTTTGAAAATATTCAACAAGAAATTTCCGGTTTTCTCAACCAAAATTGGCCGAGAAAAAAAATGTGTTGCATTACTTATTGAACTGCCCTCGTAAAATACAAGTTTAGGGAAATGGCAGCCACCTCCAAAATGAAAAGTGGATCAGTTATAATAAAAACATCATCTCCTGTCCAGTCACGGGCACGACTCACTGGTATACCAATGCTGTGTGAAACCATATCCCCCCCCCCCCCCCCCCCCGTCCCCTCCTCCCCTAATGTTGCGCTTAAAGTGCCAGAAATTTGAAATTTGGCCACATGTCTTAATTTTGCAAGGCTAGCCTTATCTGTAGAGATTGTGGGCAAGTGCTGCATGTGAACGCTCCTTGTGCCCCTCCCCCATCTGTGTCAACTGTGGAAAGCACCGATCTCCCTTCTCATCAGATTGCACTGTTTTTCAGAGAGGTAGGAAAATAATTGCGTAAAAGCACCAAGAGGCCAAGAATTAATATAAGCAGTTGCACCCAGCATGTAAAACAATGTCATACGCTACAGCTTGGACAATGTCACCTCCTTTGGTGAAGGTACTCCTGCCCATTACACTCTCCCAGGGCCACTCGACCATGCCTGCCTCCCTGATGGTTGGGGGCTCCCTCTTGCTGATTCCCCCATGCTATTTTCTGATTGATAGCTTCCCAGTCACCAGGTACGTTGGTCCCCACATCCAGTTGTAGAAAAATCTCATTCCTCCAGATTCTCTGAGCAGGAAAGGGTCCCTCGGGAAACTTTTTTCCAAGGCTTCCACTGGTCTACAACTGGTCACAGGTCTTTTCAATCATCATCTTTACTTGTAACTGATTCAGGGGAGAGGAAAGACAAGAGAAAGTTCTCTAAGGAGGACATTAAGGTGGTCACCACACCACCAGATCCTGCCTGTCCTACTCCTGTGGCCAAGACATAGATACTGGGGCCTCTGAGGCCCTGTTCTGCACCATACAAACAGGAACCCGGAACCTGTGTGTGTTAATGCCATAACTCCTCAGCCACTGGCAGCAGGTGACCCTAAGGCATACCTGCATCCTGGATCCCTTCATGGCCTCACAGTACACTGTCAACGTTATTCTCCATTGGAATTGTAGTGTTTTTTCCACCATCTGGCTGAGCTGCAACATCTTTTAAGCACTTCCTATGCCTCTTACATTGCGCTTCAGGAAACTTGGTTTCCATCAATGTGGACCCTGGTCCTTCGTAGATACTGGGGATATTAGACTCGTGCTATGTGTGACAGGGTGTCAGGCAGAGTTTGCATATATGTTCTAGATGCTCTATATAGCAGACTTGCACCTCTTTACACATCTCTGGAGACTGTGGCTGTTTGGGTAAGGGCATTTCAGGATGTTACCATCTGCAGTGTTTACCTCCCTTCCGGTGATGACATGCCTTAGAACATATTGTTTGCATTGGATTCTGAGCTTCTCTGACCTTTCATGATCTTGAATGATTTCAACACCCATAACCATTTGTGAGGTGGAACCACAATCATTGACTGGGGTAAAGGCCTCAAAAATGTACTGGCACAACCTGACCTTTGCCTCTTAAATTCTGATACCCCCACATACTTCACTGTGGTGCATGGAACTGCACAATCATTGACCTTTCCATTTGCAGTCCTAGTTTTCTCCCATCTTTTCACTGTAGAGTCCACAATGACTCATGTGGTAGTGACCACTTCCAATCTTCCTGTCCCTCCCTCAGCTTCACTCCCCTGGACACCTGCCCAGATTGGCTCTCACCAGTGCTAACTGGAATGCTTTTGCCTATGCTGTCAACCTTGGCTCCCCACCACATGGAGATGTCGATGAGGCAGGCCAGAGTATAGCTACATCCATTCTTTCAGCAGCTGATTTAGTGATTCCCTTTGCCTCAGGCCTGCCCCGATGGAAGACAGTACCTTAGTGGTCATTGGAAATCGCAGAGGCCATTAGAGATTGGGGGCAGGCTCTCCAATACTATAGGCGGCACCTGTCAATGGAACACATCGTTGCCTTTAAGCAGCTCTGTGCCCAGGTCTGCCATCTAATAGAAGGGTGGGAATAATATGCTTCAGCCATCGCACCATGTACCTCTCCTACACAGGTTTGGGCTAAGATCAGACGTCTTTAAGGATACCAGATGCCTGCAGGTATACCTGGTATTTCCTTGAAAGGTATTGTCTGCAATGACCCAGGCACCGTCGCTGGACATTTTGATTTGCATTATGCTCGAGCCTCAGCCTCAGAAATATCAGCCTGTCCTTCATGTTCTAAAACAGCAAGTGGAGTGAAAGCCATTATCTTTTACCGCATGCCACCTAGAGCCACATAATGCTCCATTCAGTGAGTGGGAATTTGTCAATGTCCTAGCCTACCACATTGATAAAGTCCCAGGCCCAGACCGCATCTACAAGGAAATGCAAAGCCCTGATACAATCCTGCATTGATTATGAGAGTCTGGCATACAATTTACCATCACTCTCAGCATTGTGGATACTGGATCCAGTACACTACTGCGGGGTTATACTTGCGAAAGGAGCTTTTCAAACTAGTCCTGTGAATAGCTTACTCTGGGAGGCTGGAGTCCTCCCCCCCCCCCCCCCCCCCCTCCTCCTTTGCGGATCAGGTGCCAACAGCAGTGTGTCAGTTATGCTCCCCACATTTCCAGCTCCTCTAAGCATTCGCAGTACTGCATCCTCTTTCCAAATGCCATAATCCATCTCCCACAATGGCAGCCCACATTGGGGATTACAATCGCAATACACATCTGGTCTCTCCTCTCTGGACTTCAGTTGTTTCCTCTTCAACCACTACTCTGGATCTATTCACATACACCTCCATGGTGCATCCGTCAGCCACAGCTTCATCTTGACCTATCACAAGGTCCAAAAGGCTTGATCCATATGGAGACCCTCCTCTGCCAATTTTTCCCCATTCCAGTGTTCTGAAGTAGCCTATACTGATGGTCTGATGATTGCTGGTCATGTAGGCTTTACTTATACAAGTGCTCCTTGCCAGATGCCTATAGTGTTTTCACTGTGGAGTTGATAGCCATCTCTTGTGCTCCTGAGCATATCCATTCCTACACCAGTGGGTCCTTTCTCATCTGCAGCAACTCCTTGAGCAGTTTACAATCTCTCTACCAAGGTTTCCCTTGCCATCTCTTGATCATTGCTATCTAGGATTCCCTGTATACATTTGAACAGTGTGGATGCTCAGTGATGTTCGTTTGGAAGCTGGGCCATGGTGGGATCCTGGGGAATGAACTCGTTTTTAGCCAGGCTAAACTGGCTACCAGAAAACTCTTGGTAGGTATTCCGGAAGCAGATCTCCGATTAGTATCACCCAATAAAGTTTAAGGTATCTGGAATGCAGAATGGCTCATTCTGACTTAACAGATTACGGGTGACAAATTAGGAGACAGTTTTTCAGCAGCTGACGTAGTTTTATGTTTTATTAATGAAGGGGGGGCTTTTACCACTTGTTAACGAAGGCCACTTAACCTTATCAAATCATTGAGAGGTTGACCTAATGCTATGTTACCGCCTCTGCCCAGACCGGGCTGTGGCTGTCTGGGCTAGGTGGTCCAGCCCAGTCCTCACTCTACCTGCTCTTTTATTCTTCTTCTCTCCACACTCATGGTTTGTTAGACTCGCTCGTCTTTTTGTTTCTCAGTGCTTCTCTTGCCCTGTTGGTGTTGCTAGTCTCTCCTAAGGAATCTCTGAGTAGAGTACCTCTAGTAAGTGGCGTGGGCCAGGGGATAATGTCCCACCATTGCACTCTGCTTTTGAGCCTTCTGGCTTCTCCCTTGATGGAGCACCATGCCTGCCTTTCTTCCTGTCGTCCTTTCATCTGTGTGTGTGTGTGTGTGTGTGTGTCTATATATATATATATATATATATATTATATATATAGAGAGAGAGAGAGAGAGAGAGAGAGTTATAATAGAGGGAAACATTCCACGTAGGAGGCAACAGTTTGTTGCGAAAGCTTGAATTTTGTGTGTATGTTTGTGTTCGTTTCTGTGTCTGTCGACCTGCCAGCGCTTTCATTTGGTAAGTCACATCATATATATATTTTCCCAGCACTGGCGACCTTTCCTTGTAAGACAATTACAATGCAGAGAGGTATGACCTCAAAATATTCCATGGCTGCACCATGGGAGGAACATATGGCTGAGACTCGAGGTGAGAAATATTCCTCCAATACTTGGTTTGTTCTTGGATGGGCAGATATTCCTTTTTGACTACAAAGTCATTGTTTTTGTTGAACACTTACGAGGTCAAGTTTGGTGAAGTGGCTCCATTGTATTTCAAATGACCTTCCCTTCTCATTGACAGGCATGCTCGCCTGCGACAAGTTGGGTGACATTCCTGTCACTATGACCACAAATGAGTCTCAATATGGTACAGGGTATCCATTTTCTACAGAGATTCCTTTCACGGACTGACAAGGAGTTGTGCATTAATTTGGAGTGACACGGTGTGCCTTTTGTCCATCACTTCCAGCTGAGGAGAAAAGATAAGAATAGACACTGAAGCCTTCATCTTGGCATTTGATGGTGACTCATTGCCTTAGGTCGAGATGATGGTGTATTACTTTGATGTCCAACCACATATTTCTCCTCCCATGCAGAGCTACAAATGCATGTGATTGGACACCCCTCTTTGCATTGTAATGCCAGCCCATCTGTAGAGATTGTGACGGTAAGTTGCACAGGAATGCTTCTTTTGACCCTCCCCTCCTCTGTGTTAACTGCGAGGAGCAGCATTCCCCATTTACCAGACTGCAAAATTTTCAAACGAGAAAAGAAAAGTAAGGAATACAAGACTCTCGATCACCTCACACATAAAGATGCCAAGAAAAAATAGTCACCTACTTCCTACAGTATTACGACTGTACTTCCTACAGTATTATGATTGCTGCTGTGGCATCATCATCCTCTTTAGTGACTGTTACTTGGCCCTCCATTTCGTCTGCATCTGGTTCTTGGATCTGCTCAACTACACCTCCCACCCTTGTGGCTGGGAGTTCTCTTCCTACTGCTTCCTCCACAACCCGTTCAGTATTGCCAACACTCTTGTCTGCTGGGGACGTCAGTTCCCAATCCCCAGCCAGAGAAGCAATGTGCTCTTCTGACACCCCTTATCAGGAACAAATCCTTCGGGACGCTCCCTTCCCTGGACTCTGGTGACCTGCAACTGGATGCCAGCCAGTGGCTGAAGGAGCCACAGCTTTCAGGTTTTAGGACTTCGTCTTCCCTCCCTGTCCCACAGTTTGCAGCAGACAGACCCTCACAGACGGTCTAAATCGTCCGAGGACAAGTAGTAGTCCTCCAAAAAATGGGGAGATTCTGGTGGCCCTATGGCGCCAGAACCTGCATGTTCCAACTATGTATCCAAGGCAGCGTACCTGGTGGCTATTATGGTCCCTGACACCCCTACATAACCTGATTCGGAACAGCTGTGTGTTAATGGTGTATCTTCACAACCAGTGGCAATGGGTGGTCCAGAGACATTACCTGCCTCCTTGGTCACTCCACACCCTCACAGAAGACTGATAGCTTGATCCTCCAGTGGAAGTGTAGCAGTTTTTTGGCCACTTTCTTGAACTAAGACATCTTTTGTGCATTCCCCTGTTTTTCGCAACACTCTCCAGGAAACTTGTCTTCTGGCAGTGCAGATCCCCATTGTCTGTGGCTGTCAGGGCTATTTTAAGAATCACCCTCTGAAGAGCTTCAGATGGTGTTTGCATGTATATTCTGGACTCTGTGTACAGCAGACAAATGCCACTCAATATGATGTTGGAGGCTGTGGCTGTTTGTGTGAAGACATCTCTGGAATTCACCATCTGTAGGGTGTACCTCCCTCGCGATGAAGTGTCTGCACTTTTTTCCTCAGTTTCCCCCACCCATCCTAATATTAAATGACTTCAATGCTCACAACCCTTTGTGTGCTGGAACTCCAAACATGGGCCACAGTAAAGCTGTCGAAAACTTGCTCGAAGAGCTCTGTCTTTGTCTCTTGAATATCGGTGTCACCACACACTTCATTGTGGCATATGGGTCTGATTTGGCCCTTGATATTTCTATTTGCAGCCCAAGTCTTCTCCTGACCATCCGTTGGGGAGAGTCCGCTATGACCTATGCAACAGTGATCATTTTCCAATTGTTTTCACATTCTCTTGGCACACCTTGCCTGAGTGTCCACCCAGATGGGCTCTCCCCAAAGCCGATCGGGTTGCTTTCGCCCTTGCCGTTGCCTTTTACACCCTGCCACATGAAGGTATCGATTCAGTTGTCCAGAGAAAAACTGTAACCATTCTGTCAGCAGCTGACTCAGAAGTCCCTTATTCATGAGGATCTCCCTTCGGAAGACACTGCCTTTGTGGACCCCCAAAATCACTGTGACCATTAGATCGGAGGTGAGCTCTCCAGTGCCATAGCAACATCCATCGATGGAGCAACTAATTGCCTTCAAATGACTGCTTGCCAAGGACTACCACCTCATAAAAGATAGAAATGAGAATGCTGTTGCTACCATTCTACCAAGTAACCCTCCTTTGCAGATCTGGGTAAAGATTCAACACCTCCATAGACACTGGTACCCTGTGCGTTTACGTGGTATCTCTGTGAATGGTGATATCTACACTGATCCAGATGCTCTGCCAAACATTTTGCATTTTGTTTTTCATTATGCTAGAGTTGCTGCATCTGATAATCATCAGCCTGCATTTCGTGTCCTCAGACAATGGATGGAGAGACTTCGTTTGCCATTTACTACATGTCACCTGGAACCTCACAATGCTCTGGTCAGTGAGTGGGAATTGCTCAGTGCCCTAGCCCTTTGCCTTAGGATAGCTTCAGGGCCAGACAACATCCTCAGCCAAATGCTCAAACACTCATCAGTGATTTGCCAACATCACATCATTGCCATTTTCAACAGTATCCATAGTGAGGGTGAGTTACCGTCTCAGTGATGAGAAAGCATTATAGTCCCAGCACTGAAACTGGTAAAGAGCCCCCTTGAGATGGACAGCTATCACCCAAATTAATCTCACTAATGTTCTGTGCAAGTTGCTTGAACATATGATGAGCTAATGGTCGTGTTTGTACTTTGAGTCTTGGGGTCTTCTGACTCCGTCGCAGGGCTGTTTTTGCCAAAACCTTTCTACTGTTGACAATTTGATCAGCCTGGAATCTGCTATCCAGTTAGCTTGTGCTCAGCTACTTGCAAAAGGCTAAGACATCATATGGTGTCACCATATCCTCATTACTCTCCACGAGTAGGTTGTCTGGGGCCAACTCCCGGTTTTTTTTCTGAACTTTTTGTTTTGCCATACTTTCAGAGTTAAAGTTGGTGCTTCCTACAGCACTTCCCATACACAATAGAATGGGATCTCACAGGACTCTGTATTGAGTGTGGCTGTTGTTGGTCTAACTGCAGTTGTGGGGTCTACAGTATTGTTCATGCAGGAGTCTGTCCAGTGGTCAAATGAGTGTGTGTTTGTATGATTCTCCTGTGTGATGATTTCTTGGTCGTGAAATTTAAACCTTCGGCTTTTTTTTTTTCTTCAACTCCCAAACAAGACTGGTCAACAAGGGACTGGCTGAAAGCCTTAGATTCTTAGCGATTTTTACATAGAACCAGACTTTTCTTCTGTTTCCTGCCAGATATTTTGCTAAGGTGTGACGGTGGTAGCTGTTGTAAGCATAGATCGTTTCACTGATGCACGAATCTCTGATAACCTTTTCTTGTTGTCATTTGTGTGTTCTCTTTTGAACCGAGAGTGCAGCAGCCTCTGCTTCCTCAGCATTTTCCAAATTTCGTTATTAGACCATGGTGGGTCTTTTCCTTATTAGGCACATAGCTCTCCAGACCACATTTGTAATCTGCTGAAACTTTGCCCATAATTCCTCTACGTCAATCTGATCAGAACTAAGTGATGTCAATGCACTGTCTAAGTGAGATGCTAACAACTGCTTTCTGCTGTATTTAGCAGAAACTATCTCCTAGCCTCCTGACTGATTTATTAACTTTCTTAACCATAGTTGCTATTATGACATCCTGATAGCTAATTCCCGTTTCTGTACTAACATTTTCAATAACGTCCAGCCTATTTGTAGCTGTAAGGTCTAAGATATTCAGTTGTTGTGAGCTGCCGAGCTAGCTGATTGAGACATTTTCAGAACACATGTTCAAAATATTTCACATGACTCTATTGTACCCACTGCAATGAGTCCATAGACATCCCAGTTAGACTTACTTTCACTCTAACAGTGGAATCGAGTGGCCGGTAAAAACCTCCAACAATTAACTTGGTTTCACTTACACCTGTCATATGCAACCAGATAACTTCACTGTCCCACCCAACTTCAACCTCAATAAGGCAATATTTTTGTCAACTGCAATGAACCTCCTCCTATTATGGCCTCTAATCTGTCTTACCAGTTTACATTCCATGACCCACTAAATATCTCAGAGCTTTCCATTTCAGGTTTCAGCCAACTCTGTCACAAGAATAATTTCAGTGCGAGAACATTCCTGAAGGGCAGTAAATTCGGGTACATTATTATCAATACTTCGACAGTTTATTTATAAAATTTTGACAGTTGAAGTGTCTTTACTCTGCATGCCACCTGGCTTCCTTTGCTGTATATCGACTGGCGAGCGTTCATCAGAACACCTTAAACTACTACTTAGCCTCATGTGCATTCAACAAGTATTCTGCTACCTAAGTAGCTGCTTCCTTTGTGTAGTGCACTCCTGATCTCTCAAGGAGAGTCCTACAAATCCACTGCAAAATGTGCTGTGCACTTCTGTCGCTGTCATACTGTCCATTTTCAACCAGAAATCTGCCTCAGTGACCAAATGTGCAGTGTGTAGTAGTCTTATTTTTTAGGATTGATCTTTGATGGCGGTTGACATGGCTTTCCCATCTTCACGAACTTAGCGAACATGCTAATAGCACCTTAATCTGTTTCTGTAACACCAGCTGGGGTGCAGACCATCTACATTTTTGCGGCTCTTCAAAGCTCTAATCCGTCTTGATTATCGGAGCCTCGCGTATGTCTCAGCATCGCCTTCAGCATTGTAGATGCTGGACCGAACACACCATTGTGGGGTCCCATTTGCGACATGTGCCTTTCGGACCAGCCCTGTGAACAGCCTACTTGCAGAAGCTGGCATCCCTCCCCTACATGTTAGGCGCTAACAATTGCTGTTCCTCTATGCAACACACATTTGCTGCTCCCCTGAGCATCTAGACTACTATGTCCTTTTTCCTGGTAGAGAGATCTACCTTCCATAACAGAGGCCAAGGTCTGATGTCACGATCACAGTTAACATACAGAGCCTCTGCTTTGAACTCCATCTTTCCCCACTGACGCTTCTTGTTGGGCTGAAATTGCTTGCATTCCATGGTGTATACTCTGTCTTCTGATTTGCTGCCGTTGGATAAAAGTACTCGGTAGACACTATGGTTTTTCGTATCTGTTCCTGAATGTCCTCGATTTGTTTCCGGGCTCAGCCATGGTATACACTGATGGCTCTACAGTTGACAGATGTACCAGTTTTGCGTACCCACATGCAGATGCAGTGAACTATGTTTCCTCCTGAACGATTGCATTGCATTCAATGCAGAATTGATTGCCATTGCTCGAGCCCCCAGCCACCTTTGTTCTTGTGCTAACAAGCCATTCTTAATTGGCAATGACTCCTTGAGTAGTCTTCAGGCACTCGACCAGTGCTACCCTCGCCACTCATTGGTTGGGACCATCCTGGATCTCCTGTATGCTCTCCAGCGTGCTGGACAGTTGGTTATCTTTGTATGGGCCCATGGTCACAGTGAGGTCCCAGGGAACAAACATGTTAACTGGTCGCCACAGTTAGGTACCAAGATGTTGACTTTGCAAATGAGGTACTGGAACTGGACCTGCAGTTGACTGTACACTGACAGTTGTTGGAGAATTGGAATGTACATTGGTGTGACCTGGTTTCTCCAGATAAACTGTGAACCCTGAAGGAGACCATGACATTTGGCAGTCTTCCCTGCATGCTTCCTACAGGGAATCATCTGAGCTCTGTCGGCTATGCGGTGGCTGCACTTGGCTGATCCACTGCTTCATCCTCTGACGTGAGGATCCAACCCACTGTTGGTGTGATACCTGACCCATGGTGGCCCAAATCCTATTGGGCTGCCCAAATTTGGCCACCGTATGGCAAAATCTTAAACTTGCTGGCATGCTACCTCTGGTTCTAGCAGATGGTACCAAAGTGGCTGATGACTGCCCTTGCTCAGTGGTCCAACCTGGCTCCTACCCTTCCCACTTTTTTAATTCTTCTTATTCTTTTACGTGTATTGTTTTTTTTTTTTTAATTCTTATTCTTTTCACAGACTAATCACCGTTGTCCTCTTTCCTGGGATTGTGGAAGCAACAGTCAGATGCAGGTGGCGTGTCTCCGGTTGCATAACATTTCCCGGATGTTTCCAGCTGCTATCTGGGTGGGGTACCTCTCCCACCTTCTCCCTTTTACTCCTCTCTCACTTCTGCTTGCTTCTCTCTCTTCGGCTGCTTGATTCTTAAATAATATCTAGTCTACTGGGAATTGTCTTTTGTATCCTTCCTCTGTGATGACAATTCCTGGCTTGACGTTGTTGTTGTTGTTGTTGTTGTTGTGGTAGTCAGTCCTGAGACTGGTTTGATGCAGCTCTCCATGCTACCCTATCCTGTGCAAGTTTCTTCATCTCCCAGTACCTACTGCAACCTACATCCTTCTGAATCTGCTTAGTGTATTCATCTCTTGGTCTCCCTCTACAATTTTTACCCTCCATGCTGCCCTCCAATGCTAAATTTGTGATCCCTTGATGCCTCAGAACATGTCCTACATATGGCTTGACATACAAAGGATTAATAGATTAATGACCTCGTAGTTTGGTCCCTCTAAGCACATTAATCCAACCATCCATCAATGTTCCACCACTACTGCTCTTTAAGTAGGGGGTCTATAAAAGCGTCTAATAACCATGATCCACCTGTAAGACTTGACTTCACTCAAATTATTTCGCATTTGGAATTGGTACTGATATCACTAGATATTATTGTATTTTTTATGGCTATAAACATGCCTCCACACTAGTGTTCATCCTATCTTTACAGTGTACATTTAGAATTTTATTGCTTTTAACAAGTGGTGTGTCAGCTTTGTCTCTAGTACTTTGGGGGTATTGTTTCCATTGGTAAAAGAGACTAGTTCCAGAACCTTTACCATAAATGCTCCTGCAGTTTACTAGTACTATATTAACATATTCTTTGTGCAAACTCCTATGATGAATGTTATCCTGTTTAAAATCAGAATGCATCTTATTGAACCTATGCAGAGACTTTCCTGTCCTTAAAAAGCCTATGTGCATGCCACATGTGCTCAGCTGCACTAGTAGCTGCTTCCTGTGTAGTACACACCTGACATGTTAAGAGAGGGGTGCCCTACAATTCACCCAGTAGTGGAGGTCGAGGAATCCACATCAAAGATTGTCACAGAATCATCTGAGCATTGATTCTGAGAACAATGCTGCAAAATGATAGCTCTGCTTCCACCCTGTTGGCAAGGATAGTGGTCTCCACCAAAGCAGCTAGCCACCTATAGGAACCAAAGATGGCCTCAGAATCAGATGGCAGGAGTCATCCGTGCTTACATGAGCAATGATTTGTAGGCGGTTGGACCCATTGTGCTTAGTTGCTGCTGGTGGAGCTTTCTCCACATCTTGGGCAAGTACCCATCTCCCAGCAAGCAAGTGGAGTAGACACTGACCTTGCCTCCCAATCTACCCACTGCTCCATCACGTGCCTGGCATTGGAGCTCCCAGTGACAAGCAGTCCCACCCTTGCATTTGTCTGGACATCTTGGGAAGATACTGCCAATGATAATATTATAGTCACCATGTTGTTTACAAGGTTTGTCTCACGTTTCCTATGCCACTGGTCAAAGCCGACGACTAGTGTTGAATATTCCTCTCTATCCTATGAGTCTGTTTATTTGCGCAGATAGCCATGCATGTTAAAGCGCCACTTCCAGGACTGGGGAGCGCGCTGGTGTTGGATTGAATCCACCCAATGAATTAACATTGAGGGATGGTGTGCCGACCAGTGAGGTGTGGTTTGTAGGCAGTTTCCTACATTGCACTAGGTGAATACCAGGCTGGTACCAAGGCCGGTCTCTGGTAACAATTTTACAACATTTATAAAACTTTTGGACACTTTGACATGGATAATGCTATACTATTACAGTTGGAACGCATATATTTAATTCTGTGGGTAACGAGTTGGTGATAGGAAGAGCATTTGGCCACCCCTTAAACAATCTATTCCCTATCCATTAATAACCATGCCAACCCTGCACTGATGTGGGACAAAGACACAAGAAAAAGAAGAAGAAAGAAGACTCGAGAAATGCATTCCTGTTTTGAGAAACTATTTGTTCAGTTGCTTGCTTGCAACAGAGGCATGTCAGTCACAATTCATGTTGACAGGTTGTAAAGCATGGGAATTATAGGGTTTAACCAATGGTAATGAATTTGTGTTAACTGAACCTACCAGCAGCATGTGTCTGCTTCATCTCATAATGTAAAGACGTTTTATGTCCTCTGTGCATGAACATATATAGAGGAGAATGTTAGCAGTAGTTATTTTTCATCTGTATTAATTTTTGGAAGATTTGTTGTAGCGACACATAATGAAGCCCTAGGTCTAGGTTGGATTGAAAGGTGGCTGTTTGGTTGAGTCATTGAAGCTGTAGTCAACACTTCTGTTAATCCACAAATTTAATTTACAAGGAACATTTACTGAGAGGGATACAATATATGTGTACCATGTCACACTTACCATGTTCATTGCAGTGTGAAGCAGCTTAGCATTGATTTTAGATGTTTTGCAGGGGGTGCAGCTACTAACAAGCAACATGGCACAACAAAAAACACTGCAAAACTAGACAGAGAGACTGAAGAACTGAAGCATGAAAAAGTACCACTGGATTTAGGAAAACTCATACAGCAAGGCCGCCAGTCCAAGAATTGGAGCCAGAAGGATCTTGCTACAGTAAGTACTTATGGAAAAACTTTTTAAAATTAAAGCATTAACCCTTTTCCACTACATCGGGTAGTGGTGCTCGCATTGTGAATTTTGTTTTTCACTCAGATTTCAAGCGTCATTAGACACGATTTTTCGTAGCTCTCACATTATCCATTCTTGACTCTGACTTTACGAGGCATCATTGCTGCATAGTACTGCTTCTGGGGAAGCCTGTGTTAACTTGGTGTAGAATTGTAGCAGTTGTGTTGAGAGCAAGGTTGTAATTACTACATTCAAGTTAGTAGGTGTGAAATGGCTAGTTCTCATCTGTAGTCCTTCCTGAGAGAGAGAGAGTGTAGAGCTTCCGGAGGTGAAAATGAGAGTTAAAATGATTTTGATGATGGGCAGTGACTTATTTGTAAAAAATTTGAATGAAATGTCGATGGAAGGTCTCCACCTTGAAGAGTTTAAAAAAATATCCCATAGTGAAAAGATTTGCATTGTAATGCTTACGTAAATATTTTAATGAAAGCACAGTTTTTGTTTTAATATATACCCTAGTTGTGCGTCAGTGGCCGCCACATTGTTTCCACAGAGAGACTCGTGCAGTTCTGTGGCGTGCTCGCTGCCTGGGCAAGAGCAGCTTAAATAGGAGCGCATGGAGAGAACAAGCGTTTGTGATATAGAGTGTAAAGAGTTAAGCTATTGTAAACTAACAATAATTTTTACCAACTTTAATAAAAATACAAACAGTATGTCCAAGATAAAGTTTTGATGAAAATACGCTGTACATCCTACACTTAACACAATTGACTAAGGAGCATTTTGAGTTTCCATTCAGTGGGGGATTCATCCACATTGTAAAGGACTGCAGACTCGTGGCCAAGTTGTGTGCTCTTCACTTCTTTGAGGTGTGCATGATGGTGGAGAGGGGCTCAAACGTGGGAGTTACTGAACATGGGCAATGCTACCTCTCCAAATTACAGCTGCATTTTTGGTGCATATGAGCATATGGTGTTCAATCTCTTTTGCCACTTTTGCATAACTTGCAGATTGCCCAGGGGTCATTCCGTGTAATCGCATGGGGGGGGGGGGGGGGGTAATAAGTTGACCATTTCAGAATTTATTTCGTATTTGGTACATGGATACCTACCTTAATAGTAAAGCTGCCAAATAGCACTGCCTGAACTCTAACCGTTTTTGATAAATACAGTTTTGAAGTCTCAGGGATCTGTGCCCAGTCATTTGACAGACTTAAATTTCCCCAGTAATCAGTTGACCTACAGGTCCCAGTTTTTTTATGCATCTAGTATGTAACCCACTAAGTTGATGTAATGTATGAAAAGTAGAATACATCATTCAGATATTTTATGGAAAAACGTTGTGAAACACATTTTTTCCAAGCTGTTCTTGAAATTTGTGAATTGTGAAAAGAATAATATCCTGACTGACTTTATTCATTGTCAAAGAATAAAATCAAAATGCCACATTCAACGCTACAGGGAATTGGTAAGTAAAAACCATGTTGAATTCCTTGAAAAACTGTTCCTAAAATATTTGTGGCTGACCTGTAAGTAAGAACTGTTAACAGGTGAGAGCTGAAAAGAATTGTCAATCCTTTTCTTAATGCATATATGATATTGTTAAATGTCTATTCGGTGTAAAGATTTGCAATAGACAGCTTGGGTGCACAAAAGTGGTGATATATCATTCTGTTACTATAAATTTAACAGAGAACTTTAGTAAAATAAATGAAAGAATAAAAGCAGTAATGAGAGAGAGATTTTTTTGCAAATAAATAGATATATAGACACACAAAAACTCTGCAAAGAACAGTTTAATAAAGAAATTCCAATACAGAGAAGGAAATTATATTTTTAACACTCTTCACCTTGCACATAACATCATTTTCCTTGACATACCTCAAGTTAATACAACAGTACACTGTCTCTTTGTAATGTTGGGGCATCCACCTAACACATTTCATGTGAGATGTGGACCCAAACAGTATGTTTCCTACTGGTCCGTCAAAGGAATTGTGATTCAGCAGTTTATTTCAACATCTTCAAATTCTTGTGATACCCGGGAAATGTGTCCTGTGTACCAGTTCTCATCGTATTTGAGAGCTATGTACTATTCCACCTGTTGCTATGGCAGCTTGCGAAAATGCTTTGTTGGAACAGCTGCGAGTGCGGGCAGTAAGTCACTTTCAAATACAGTGAAAACAAGTGCATAGGACACGTTTCCCATATATCACATGGATTTAAAGATATTCAAATAAACTGCTGAATCACAATACCTTTGGTGGCCCAGTAGGAAAGGTGCTATTTGGGTCCCCTTCTCATATGTTATAACCATTTGTTTTAATGTATGTTTGCCATATGAATTATCAGATATTTTAGCAGATATAGCACAACTGTAGATTGTGTTTTTCATTTCATTTGTCGTGGTAATATGGCGAAGGAAATTTAATTTTCATCTGTTTGAGCAACGTCCTAAAAAAGGAAGTGATAGTTTTTAGCTATCGCTCTATCCCTCTATTCCAGTTTGTGGGGCGGCGAGTGAGTACGCAAATTGCTTGTGAAATAAAGTTTGTTATTTAAATGTGGGAAAAACACTGCACTTCCCGGCTTTTGGAATGTTGTATAATGCTGTCTTTCGCCGTTCTCAACACTGGCTCTCTCTTTGCTTTTTGGCACCCAGAAAGTGATTTAACGAAACGTGGAGCCTGTAATGAGAGTTCCTAGTGCCCACTTAACCTGAGAATATTATTATAGCTGCAGCTTATAGCTCTGAAGAAGTAGGAGATTGTTCGGGATTTCTAATCAAAAACAATTTTCCAAAATAGTTGAGTATATTCTGAAATTCACTGATAACATCACAATTATCCCAACAGCCTAACAAACAGAGCAGTTCAGAGTCTAATTCGCTGATGCAACTATAAATGTCCGAATTGAATGTCAAAAGAATGCTCGCCAAAATTTGATGAGAAAATCTCATCAAACGCCACGCTAAAATGATTGGTAGAATGTCTGTCCCGCGACGGCACGTGAAAATACAACAACACGCAAACTGAAGCTAGATAATGAAAATCATTCCAAAAATAATACTTCATTTGAAATGTTTTCACAGTTACGCGTATACATCGTAACTCAATACGGCACCCGAGGCAGTTTGTAGCAGCGCTACCGTAGCGAAGCGACTCCCGACACAGCTGACGTGCTATTCAGCGTCTGGAGAGAACTGGGGCCTTCCTTACTCGCGCAGTGCTCTTATATATATAGCCTCGGTGCGGACGGCTAAGAGAACGCCGGCTCTAACTTGGCTCTCACGACTGGCCGCTGGGCTAGTAACGCACCACTTCAAGTTACATAATAATTTATAGCTTCTTTTGCTGATGGCTTATGAAGCTGTTAATTAAATCGTGCATTTAGCACGCAGGTAAGTATTTATAATAAAATTATGACGTGGCTAAGTTAAATATCTTGGGCGAGAGAAATAATTAAGTTACGCTGCACGCAGCATATGAGCTCTGAACTGGTCCTTTTGAGATCCGCTATCGCTATAATTTTATAGGTATTCAAAAGAAACTTTTCACATCTTCATAGTCATAGCGGACCTCCAACCTATTTAAATCTAAACATCCTATCCTTATTCATTAGCCTACTTAATCTATCTTGCTTCCTTCAGTTTTGAGATGAAAACCAGAAAATCATGGATTTCCACTAAAGTCTTAACCTGTGAAATCCAAAGTACTGTTTTTATTAAATCATTATGAAAGATGAGTCTAAATATAAATTTTGAAGTCTCTAGCTCCTTTCTGTTGCGCCAATTAATTTTTTTAGAAAAACGTCCAAATTACAAAAATGGCTGAAGTTATCGAACTGATATTTAATACACATTAATTTAATATTATTCCTTACATGCTGGAAAAGTTTTAGGTCATTTGCTTGATTTTTAAGGTATTGCGCAATATTTATGACGTCAGAGCTAGTTACAGCAGACTGGCTGGCACACAATGGAAACTGATATGAATTTATTACAGCGTGAGTAGGCTGCTTCCCTACAAGTTGATTAAGCTCTGAGTGACTTCAGATTCATTCTGTAATTAACCATTTTAAGTAGGCACTTAGGACGTCAGCTGTTTGGGCCCTGAAGCAACAACAAACAGAAATCGGATGTTATATGTAAGGTGAGTGCCTCATCATTACAGAGACACAGTGCATGGTTGTATAAACTTGACAGCAACTGTTATCCAACGATTGTGTCTCTCGCCTTTAAGTGAACTTGTTTTGCTTTTTGATCACTATGTCAAGGAAAACAATGTTATATACAAAGTGGGAGAGTTTTTCAAGTAAAGTTTTCTTCTTTATATTTGAATTTACTTATGGAACTGTTCTTTGCAGAATTTTTGTGTCTCTACATACTGGTATATTTGTAAACAAAAAAGTCATCTCTCGTTATTACTTGTATCTTTTCTTTTGTTTAACTGAAGTTAGCTTTTGTATTTACAGAATAACTGAATATCACCACATTTTTGCACCCGAGCTCTCTTGTAATTTCTTACACTAGAGAGACATTTATCATTGAAATATAACATATGCATTAAGAAAAAACTGACAACTCTTTTCACTTCTCACCTGTTCACAGTTCTGACTTACAGGTCAACAACAAATATTTTAGGAACAGGTTTTCAAAGAATGCACATGGTTTTTATTTACGAGTCCCCTTTAGTGTTGAATGTGGATGCTATGTGTGACATTTTCATTTTATTCTTTGACAATTAATAAAATAAGTTAAGATATTCTTTGCGCCTAATTTTTCTACCAGATACATGAAAATTCCAGCAAAAATCGATCTGAGATTCAGTTGTCTACATACACCTTAAGGGCTTTGTTTATCAAATTTGACAGCCGGCCCTTGCTGTGGGTGGGTGTTGCCTGTGGGGAGAGCTCGTGATCAGAGTGGATGGTATCAGGATGGATGCTATGCAAATGAAACGCATATGGGTCAAGAACTCTTGCCGTTTTTCTACAGCTGTCTCTTTGAATGGAAATGGTTCTTTTAGTGCTGCTTCTTCTGCCCCTTTGGCCTTTGCTTCCATGGCTTCCCCCCTGGGAGGAGGGTCAGGCTAGTTGGCTAGGGGCAAAACCTTTCCCCTGGTATCTGGTTTGCACCAAGATTGCTGGGGATACTTTCACCAATACCAAACCTTTATTTTTTGTGGAACACATTGAAGACAAGTTTGGCGAAGTGGACTCTCTGAGCAAGATGCTGTTGGGTTTGTTGATCAAAACTGCTTCAGCTGCCAAGTCTGTGGCCCTTCGTGCCTGTGACCATCTTGGTACAATTCCTGTCTCCGTTACCCCCCGCCAGTCTTTGAATATGGTTCAAGGTGTAATTTTTCACAGGGACCTCATCCTTCAAACTGATGAGGAACTTACACTCGAGGACGGTGGCGTGTTCACTTTGTTCAGTGTGTTCAGAAGGGCCCAAAGGACAATCGCATTGATACTGGTGCCTTTATCCTGGCCTTTGAAGGGATACCCTCCCTGAGAAGTCAAGACTATGGTTAATCAATGTGACGTGAAGCCGTACATCCCACCACCTATGAGATGTTATAAGTGCTTGCGTTTTGGACACGTCTTCCCACTGTTCCCAGACCCCTCTCTGTGGTGACTGTGGACGTCCACTCCATGAGGGGAGTTCCTGTGTTCCCCCTCCTGTGTGTGTTAATTGTCATGGCAATCATTTCAGAGGAGTCCTCCCAGTGAGCACCTGAAGAGGAGCGAGAGGGCAAGCAAACAAAGAAGTCTGCTAAGAAAAAGGACCCTCCGGGACCCCAGCACCACCACTCCCTACCAGTTCTGCACTTGCGGATGAGGTGGAGATCTCAGTGGCCCCTGAGTACCTGGATCTCACTGATGCCTCATCCACAATAAGAATGTATACAGATACTCAGTCGGTGGCAGCAGGTGACCCTGGGGTGTAACCTGCCTCCTTGCATGCTTCATGCCTTCCCAGCCTCATGATAACGTCATCCTCCATTGGAATTGCTGCAGTTTTTTCCACCACCTGGCTGAGCTATGGCAACTGTTAAGCTTTACACCTGCCTTCTGCATTGCCCTCCAGGAAACCTGGTTCCCAGCAATGCAGACCCCTGCCCTTCACGGCTATAGGGGATACTACAAGAACCATAGCGACTATAACAGAGTGTCAGGTAGAGTTTGTGGCTATGTCCTGAATTCGGTATACAGTGAACCGTGCCCCTTCAAACCCCTCTTGAAGCTGTGGCTGTCAGGATAAGGATGATACAGGAAATAACTGTCTTCAACATATATCTTCCTCCAGATGGTGCAGTACCCTTGAACGCATTGGCTGCACTGATTCAACAACTCCCTAAACCTTTCCTACTTTTGGGAGATTTTAATGCCTATAACACCGTGTGGGGTGGCACTGTGCTTACTGGCCGAGGCAGAGATGTTAAAACTTCCCTGTCTCAACTCGACCTCTGCCTCTTAAATACTGGGGCCCACACACATTTCAGTGTAGCTCGTGACACATACTCGGCAATTGATTTATCCCTCTGCAGTCCAGGACTTCTCCCATCTGTCTACTGGAGAGCCCACGATGACTTGTGCGGTAATGACTACTTTCCCATCTTCCTGTCACTTCCCCAGCCCCATTTCCATGGACGTCTACCAAGATGGGCTTTAAACAAGGCAGACTGAGAAGCTTTCTCCTCTGCTGTCACCGTTAATCTCCCCCACGTGGTACCATCAATGTGGTAGTTGAGCAGGTCACTAGAACGATCGTTTCTGCAGCGGAAAACATGATCCCTTGTTCTTTAGGGTGCCCCTGGTGAAAGTCAGTACCTTGGTTGTCGCCGGAAAATCGCTGAGGCCATTAAAGATCGTTGATGAGCTCTACAGCGACATCCAGAGCACCTAATAGCTTTTAAATGTCTCCCCGCCTGCGTTCGCCAGCTTATAAAGAGACAGAAACAGGCGTATTGGGAGAGGTATGTCTCAACCATTGGGTGCCATACACAGGGTGTATACGACTCGGGACAACCAGGAGATACGGGAAAAACCTGGGAATTTTTCATCCGGAAGAAAACCGGGAAAAACCTGGGAATTTTTTATTGTCTTAGTTTTCAATTAAATTTTTTAACTTTGACTGGTAAGAAACAATTATCTAACAAAGGATATTACTGTATCTCGCTACTGAAGAATAATAATGCAGCAATAAAACATGAACTAGAGAAAATAAAGCTTGTGTTGCAAAGGAAATGCACCATATACAACAACAAAACACAGTGCTCATACAAGTGTCTGCCAACAGCAGAATGTGTCAAATGCTTTAGAAAGACTATGCAGTGCTTCATAACAAAAAATTGCCTCCAATGAGTGTGACTAGGGGGCGGGGACAAACCGGTGTATCATCCATGGGCAGCAATTTCAGTGAGGAAAAAGACTTTGTTTCACACAGCGCCTAGCATCCAGTGCATGTTGGTCTATCAATTAACCAAATAATTTTGAAGCGCATCCCTGTTGGTTTTTGAACATTTTTGAACAAATACAAAGTTGATTTAAGAATGAATCATAAGTTAATTTTTGGATACGTGCATAGTGTGCATGATATCTCTGCCAGGGGAATCCTCGTTGCATCTAGAAATAAACTTTCCTGCAGACAAAAAGGGACAGGGCTATACGAGCTGAGCGGAATAAAGCCGAACGGGGAAATGCCAATTGCTATTTATGTGGCTGACTGGGTTTGCAAATGATCAGCGTTGTTATAATTACTCACGAAATCCATAGATTCAGACTACCAGAGCGGAAATAAACAACTAACAGGAATAACAGGTCACAAATATTACATATTATCTTCTCCGTGTATCCAAGAAGATGAAATTTTGACAGAAAATTTTTCAGCAGACCGCTACATTAATAAGGGCCAGTTATACAGTCCCCGGCTAGCAGCCGATAAAGTTCTATTCTGGGAGAAGCACAGAAAATGCATTGTATGAACACATAATAAAGCCTAACCAGAGAATAAATGCAGGATAACTAAACCGGTGATTGTGGCAGGGTTAGTGAAGTTAACCAAGAGAATAAGTTTTGACACTGGCAGGAATAGTTACAGAATTAGTAATGACAAGATAGTTGGGATTAACACAAATTACGGAAGAATGTGACTATTCCAAATTTATATAAAAATTTCATACTGTGACTTTTTGATCTCGTGCTTCAGAAGCATGAATGAAATGTGGAATTGTTTCCTAACATAAAACTTTTTGCTTGTAGTAGGCCCAATAGGCATTTGATATTGGTACTTCGTGAATTATATTCTCTCGTGTTATAAAAAGGCCATTTGTGCCAAAACAGTCTCGTTTATTTGATGTGTGTAACAATTGCTGCAATATTAGGCAGGCCGATTTAGTTTTATCTAGCAGACAATGACAAAATATATGTAATCAGATCGAGAAACCACACCAGTGTTGGGTACTACCTGCATTAATAGCTTTTATAATATTAGACGACGACATTTGGTTTTTTTCTTTAGCAAAATGTTGACGAACTTTGAGTTGATTTTCTTTCGCAGAAAGGAAAGTATGTCATATGAAGCAGTGGCAAGATGAGAGAGGAAAACATGCTAGGATTTAAGGAATGAAGACATGTGTACTGTCTTGCTTGTCTTTACTGGTTTCATGTATCCTATATTTAATTTTACGTCACACAAAACAGCAAGTTATTAGCTAATAGGCCGTAAAGACTGCAAATTTTCTGAAGAGTTTCTTGTTGGGCTGGTTACAAATAATCCCATCCAGTATCAATTGAGTTTTTTTTAGAGGGGCAGGATGTCAAACTGGCCGACTGGGAGCACCACAGGACATTTTAACTTCCTCTGGCCTGAATATAGTTTGATGGCACCCATTACAAAATATTACACGTTTGAATTCCACAGACCGAAATACAGAAATGTGCGATGGAAGAAAGCTGTGTGAAGAGGCGTGGCACTGCACTTTTGGCACACTTACGACCAAATAACATGTCTTACGTTCCCTTGAACATATATGTTTTATGTATGAGACTCTTCAGAAAGATGTGCGCTACAAGGTGAAGATTTTTTGAACAGTTGATTTGTTACATTTTTGGCTTCGTACATGAAACACTCAAGGGAGGGGAGCACCGTATTGCCCCGGTTTGGAAATATCGTAGATACGGACCCGATGCACTGAGCAGTCTGAGTTGTAGTGGGGAGATGGTATTCTCCATGTGTCCCGTGCTTACGTTAAGTGATTTTGCTGTTTACTCTTCATTTATTGCTCTCACATCAAATGAAAACAAAACAGATTTCTGTTGCCGGGGGCTATCAAGTGAATTAAAATACATTCACATAATTATGGAAGGCTAAAATACGTTATTAGTTTCAGCTTTTATTTTATTTCCACCTTCTGACAGTCGCCTTGCAGAACAATGCAGTTATTTTTGTCAGTTTGTTAAAGAAATTTCACTTCTTTTCTGTTGAGGCAGTGTGTTTAATTCCACACTATTGGCTAGTTTCAACTTTCCGCTGCATTTAAAGTGCACATTTTCATCTTCTAGCACGTATGGCATTATGTCATAATAATGAACCAAACATGAGGTAACACAGTACTGGTACTCCCAGAAAATTTACATCCGAATCTGGACTTTTGAATGTGCACTTTAAGCCGAATTATGCATTTTACTATGGTTCACAAAGCTCCCATGCTCTTGGAGTATCCTCTAATGTCTTGTTTCTTTTGTGACATAATGTAAGATCTTCCTGTGGCAATGTAGCTGTGTAAGCACAGTGACGCGGGTTATCTGGCGCTCTCTGGCAACTGCTAAAGCGAACCTATTTCTTATAGGTTGTGGAAAAATATTCTGAATGGTTGTTTGAAAAGTGTTACTTTCCAAGTAAATTTCCTTTTACGCAAGATGAACTCTGTGCTCGAATGTACGATGAATTTCTTAAATCACAGAGCATTTACCTCTCATTCAAAAATAGACTCTTTGAAAGTGACCCTTCAGAATAATTTCGAGCCCAGAAGACCAGACATTTATGTCGTTAAAAATTTTGCTGGCACATTTGTGTGATGTATCTTAAAGTGTAACACGCGCAAAATATATCAACATTATGTGTGAAAGCTTAGCTTCTCTTGCAGTTTATTAATCTTAGAGACCAATATTATACATGAAAGCTTTTCTTTTCTTGTAGCAACACTATGTATATTAATTTAAACCATTACCTTTTCTATTTGTGTGTTCATGCCACTTAGGTTATGTTGCTGTTGGCTGACTACATCACGTGTCCTGTGCTCTGAATATCCGCTGTCACCGGCTGGCGAGATCACTTGACATGAGCTACAACTGGCTTACACTCCTGTTCATGTTGATGCACATCAGACATCTTTCCAAAACGTGTTTTTTTTTCTCCCTGACTTTCGTTTTCTAAAGTGATGGGAAATTCTACGCTGGTATATAAAAACACAACCCTTGAAAGGAATGATAAGCTTTACTGTTCCAAGGAAAAGTATACTGTTACTTAACACAGAAAATGTGTATTTTCATCTGGGAGAAAGTGTATCTTTAACAGGGAAATCCGGGAAAAATGCAGGAATTTTTTTCCCTCTTCCGCGTATACAACCTGAGACGTCGCCTTCCCAAGTCTGGATGAAGATCAGACGTGTTTGTGGGTACTACACCCTGACAGGTGTTACTGGCATTAACATCAGTGGCGTGTTATCTACCAATGCAAACTCAATTGCTGAGCACTATGCTCAAGCCACCACATCAGAAAATTATCCGTCAGCATTTCGCACCCTCAAATGGCAGATGGAAAGGAGAGCTCTCTTGTTCACTGAACGTCACAGTGAACCTTATAATGCTCCATTTACAGAGTGGGAGCTACTCAGCATCCTTGTACTTGCCCTGACACAGCTAATGGACCAGATCAGATCCACAGTCAGATGATCAAACATCTCTTGTCCAACTACAAGCAACATCTCCTCGTCATCTTCAAGAGGATCTAGTGGGATTTCATGTTTCCATCAAAATGGCAGGAGAGCACTAGTGCTCAAAGCAGGTAAAAACCTGTTTGATGTGGATAGCTATCAGCCCAACAGCCCCACCAACATTCTTTGTAAGCTGTTAGAACGTATGGTAAGTCGGCAGTTGTGTTGAGTCCTGGAGTCACATGGCCTACTGGCTCCAAATTGATAATCTAGTTTCCCTCGAGTCTGCCAGCCGAACAGCCTTTTCATGACTCCAACACCTGGTTGCTGTCTCTTTTGATTTTCGAGAAGCTTATGACATGAACTGGTGACGACATATCCTTGCCACATTATTTGAGTGGTGTCTCCAGGGCCTGCTCCCAAATTTTATCCAAAATTTCCTGTCGCTTTTTAGTTTCCGTGTCCAATTTGGTGCCTCCCATAGTTCCCTCCATATCCAGGAGAACAGGGTCCCGCAGGGCTCTGTATTGAATGTGTCTGTTTGTGGTGACCATTAACAGTCTAGCAATAGCTGTCGCTCTCGCCTTCTTTGTATGCATATGACTTCTGCATTTTGTTCTGCTCATCCAATAATGGTGTTGCCGAGCGGCACCTCCAGGGAACCATCCACGAGGAGCAGTCCTGGGCTCTAGCCCATGGCTTGCAGTTTTCAGTCGCAAAGGTATGTGTCATGCACTTCTGTCAGTGTCATACCATTCTTCCGGAATCAGAACTTTACCTTAATAATGAACCACTCACTGTAGTGGAGACACATCGATTCTTAGGACTGGTTTTCGATACGCGATTGATGTGGCCTCATCATCTTCATCAGCTGAAGTGGAAGTGCTGGCAGGACCTCAATGCCCTCCGCTGCCTGAGTAACACCAACTGGAGTGCAGATCGCTCTGCGCTGCTGCAGCTCTACGGAGCCCTTGTTCAATCCTGCCTTGACTATGGGAGTCTGGTTTATGGTTTGGCAGTGTCCTCACTGTTGTTTTTTCTCGACCTAGTGCACCACTGTGGCATTGGACTGGCAACAGGAGCTTTTAGGACAAGTCTGGTGACCAGTGTCCTGGTGGAGGCCAGAGTCCCTCCATTGAAGGTTAGGCATGCAAAACTGCTCGCCAGTTACGTTGCACACATTCATAGTTCTCCTGAGCATCCGAATTACTGTCTCCTTTTCCCATCCCATCCCGCATCGTCGGAGGCCCAGGTCAGGGCTTAAGATTGCAGTTCACGTTCGATCTCTCTTGTCTGAAGTGGAGTCCTTGCCTTTACCACCTATACTCGAGATCCATTCATGTTAACCTACATGGTGTACACCTCAGCTGAAGCGTCGCCTGGACCTTTCACATGGCCCTAAGAACTCGGATAACCCTGCAGCTCTCTGCTGTCACTTCCTGTTGATTCTTGACATGTAGCAGGACCATGAAGTGGTTTACATTGTCGGCTCGATGCTATTGTTCACGTTGGCTTTACATATGTTCATGGAGGATGTAATGAACAGCACTCCTTGCCAGATGGCTGCAGTATTTTCACTGCAGAGCTGGCAGCCATTTCTCATGCTCTTGAGCACATCCGCTCATGCCTTGGCGAGTCATTTATTCCCTGTACTGACTTCTAGAGCAGCCTACAAGCTGTCGACCAGTGCTACCCCGCCATCCTTTGGTAGCACACATCCAGGAGTTCATCTATGCCCTGGAATGGTCTAGTCATTCCATGGTGTTTGTGTGGACCCAGGACACGTTGGAATCCCATGAAATGAACTTGACATTCAACTTGCCAGCAGGCTGGCCAAATAGGATACACGGAAACCGCTTCTGGAGATCGGCATCCCTGTAACAGACCTGCGATCATTATTACGCCACAAGGTTTTTCAGCTTTGGGAGACGGAATGGCATAATCTCAGTATGCCCAACAAACTGTGTGTCCTTAAAGTGACTACAAATGTGTGGAAAACCTCCATACGGGCCTCTTAAAGGTACTCTTTGGTTCTCTGCCGGCTCTGCATTGGCCATACGTGGCTAACACATGGCTACCTCCTCCATCGCGAGGACCCACCACTGTGGCTCACATACGACTGTCATCCACATCTTGCTGGACTGCCCACTTCTCTCTGAGGTCGCCACCCTCCCTCCATTTTAACTCTGTCACACTTCCTTTGCATTTGTTTGTCTTGGTTGTCATCTTTTCCCTACATGTTTTCATCTCGCCTTGTCTTTCTGGGGTGGACGTTTTAATGTGTTGCAGAGTGGCTTCTCATCCTCTTTTATTATTGTGATCAGCCAGCCCAGACCATATGCTCTATGATTTTAATGCCTTCTTCTGATTTTCCTTGTGGTGTAAGTTTTCCCCTTCTTTGTTCGTTCCATTCATTTTCTTTTTAGATGTGGTATTGGGTGTTTTTGTACCTTGAGCTTTGCTTGCATCTGGGGAAGGGACTGATGACCCTGTAGTTTGGTCGCATTATACCCCAAGCCAACCAACCAATCCACACCCAACAAAATGTGTAACCTGTGGTAGGGATGCTCATGAGGGCAATTGTCCGGCTCTTCCCCGCTGTATCAATTGCAATGGCAACTATGTAGCCTCCTCCTGAGATTGTCCCATGTATCCCGAGATCTGGGTGAAGGAAAAAGTGCCTTACCCTGTTGCTCGAAGGTTTTGGCTAGTGGGAAACACTGTGTTTTACCATCAGGCACTTAACAGTAATGTTCTTGCTACATCTCACTCCACGAAGGACATGTGACCTAAAATTCAGCACTGCGTTCTAAAATCTCCCAGTATCAGTCACATTCATGTCTCATCCTCCTACAGCTGTGCAACAAACCACCAAACTTTCATCTCCAAGGGCAAAGACACCTGCTACGCAATAGGCAGGCTGGAAAGGACAGAAGGAAAACTCCCACAAAGACTTTTTACATCCTTCCAGCCAACAAATTTCTGAATCATCAGCCACCTGCAAAGGCTTGAAGAAATCAAACACAGAGATCCTCTTCAATGGTGTCACCACGTGATACCCTCACTAAGCTGACTTTTGTGTTGCTGGTCACAACACCATCCATTTTTCTGCCCTAGGTTCCACATTCCGACAGGGGGAGAATACTGACACCTCTGTAGATCTTATGGAGCAGGATCATCTAGCCTATGTGACCTGTAGCACCGAGTCTTCAAAGGTTGTCATTCAGCAGCTGCCGAGGTGACAGCCCCCCCTCCCCCCTTTCCTCATTATGACTCTCCTCCAAGGGAACATTCACAGCCTTAGATCCAACAAAGAGGAATTACGGTTGCTCATGGAATTGCAGTATCCACTTGTTCTCTGCGCCTCCAGGAAACAAAATTGCATCCTCACCACTGCCTTGACCTCTGACAGCATTCCATCTCATGGGGCAGTCGTGCTGCACATCTGGGATGACATTCATAGTCAAACTATCTCCCTGACTACCCGGCTTCAAGTTGTTGCAGTCTGCATTTTCCTTACTCACTTCACCTTTTCCGTATGTACCGTTTTCACTCCTTTGTGATTCAGTGTCACAAGGTCAGCCTTCCACCAGCTTATTGGGCAACTCCCTGACCCCAATTCTGCTGCTCTGCGAATACACTGTGCACCATCCATCCCCTTTGGGGTTCTCCCAGAAGCTGTCAGAGGTACCCTCTTGGCTGACCTCAATCACCTTAACCTCAACTGCTTTAATATTGGAGCACCCACGTTCCTTTCAGACTCAACATACACCTCTCCTGCACTGCCCAGCTTGCCTGTCATCTCGAGTGGTCCATTCTCTCTGACACGTATCCAAGCGATCATATCCCATGTGCTATCAGTTTGCTGACACCTACCCCACGTACATGTACAGCCAAATGACAGCTTTCTAAGGCCCACTGGATGCTTTATTCCATCTTGGTGACCTTCGACGAACAAGATTTCCCCAGTTGTGATGACCAGCTAGAATACCTTACAAATGTTATCCTTATCACCGCAGACTGTTCCATTCCTCACACTTCATCTTTACTGCACCGTGTCCCAGTCCCTTGGCGGACTGAGCCATGTTGCGATGCAATTTGTGCACAGAGAGATGCTCCCCGCATTTAATTACAGTCATCCTATGTTGTTTGCATTCTCTATTAAAAGTTGCATACACAGTGTCATCACATTCTTAATGATAGCAACAAAGTTAGCTGGATTTCGTTTACTAGTTCTTTCAACAGTTCCACTCCCTCTTAAATTGTGTGGGCCAACCTTTGACAGCTCTCTGGTGGGACAAGGTCTATTCCCGAATTTCCAGCCTTATGTAGCAGATGATGTCATAGTGGACCCTATTGCTAGCTCCAGCACCTTGGCCAACTATTTTGCTGAGTTTTTGAGCTCCGCCTACTATCACCCTGCCTTCCTCCATCGGAAACAAGTGGAGGTGGCTTGGACAACACCCTTCTCTTCTCAGAATCATGAGTGATCCAATGTTACCTTTACTGTGAGGGAGCTAGATCATGCTCACTTCATCTGGATCCTCTGCCCAAGGGCCCGATGGTGTTCACATTCACATGTTGCAGCTCCTTTCTCTTGCTCGCAAGCACTTTCTCCTTCAATCATGAAGTCACTGTCATACCCATACCTAAACCCAGTAAAGACAAACGCCTTTCTAGCTACTACCCAATTTCTGTTACCAGCTGTGTTTGCAAGGTGATGGAATTTGCGATTCATGCCTGACTGGTGTGGTGGCTCGAGTCTTGCAAGTCTTGCAATTTACTAACCACTGCACAGTGTCGATTTTGAGTGTGCCATTCTGCAGTTGAACATCTTGTCACTTTTGTCAACCCATGTTCCGAATGGTTTTCTGCAGAAATACCAGACTGTTGCCATGGTTTTTGATTTGGAGAAAGCCTGTGACACAAGCTGGAGGACTGGTATCCTCCGAAGTCTCTACACATGGGGCTTCTATGGTTGGCTGCTCTGTTTCCTTCAGGGATTTTTAAAAAACCATGTTTTTAAGGTACGTGTGGTTTCTGCCTTGTCAGACAACTTTATCCAGGAAACCAGTGTGCCTCAGGGATTTACCCTGTGCGTTGTCCTCTTTGCTATCGACATTAACTCTGTTGTGGCCTGTCTCTTGCCAGGCATCTCGGGCTCCCTTTTTGTCAACAATTTTTTAATCTATTGCAGTTCTCCATGGACTTGTCTCCTTGAGCAGCATCTTCAGTGTTGTCTCTATCACCTTTCTTTGTGGAGCTTTGACAGTGGCTTTCACTTTTCCATTGGCAAAACCATTTGCTTGAATTTCTGGTGGCGGAATTTGTTTCTTCCACTGTCTTTACATCTTGGCCTGTTGCTCTTCTATTTATTGAAACCCCAAAATTCCTTGGGCTCATACATTTGTGGTCCTTCCACATGACTTACCTGGCCACCCACTGTACGGAGTCCCTCAATGTTCATGTCCTCAGCAGTACTTCCTGGGGAGTGGATCGGACCACCCTCCTCTGTTTGTATCGGTCCCTCATCCATTCGAAACTAGACTGGGTGTTGGTCCATCTTAATACATCTCAATACAATCCACAATTGTGGCATCCGTTCGGCCACTGGCACCTTTTACACTAGTGTGGTTGAGTGTCTGTGTGCAGAAGCTGCTGAACTACTGTTGTTATACTACCATGATCTTCTCCTCAGCAGATACGCTTGACATTTGCCACCCATCCTACGCATCCTTTTTCGATGACTCCTGTTCTGTTACCTCCTGGAGTTCACTTTTGGCACTTGCTCCGGTAACTTACCTTTACACTAACTGCCACTTTCCCAGTGGGTGTGAGCCCTTCTTCACCTTGGCTTCGTCCAGCAGCCTGTGTTCATCTTGGACTTCATTCATTTACAAAGGTCACTACTCCAGACTCGCTGTATCGCCGTAAGTTTCTCGACCTTTGCACAGAACTTCATGATAGTACTTTTTTGTACACTGATGGCTCTTGGACTGACAGTGTCCAATGTGTGTTCGTTGTTGGCACTGACAGATTTGTTATCTGCTTCTGGAACTCTGCTCAGTATTTACAATGGAGCTCTTCACCCTGTATCATACCATGCAGTACGTCCAGTGACACAGGCTTTTCAATTGTGTCAAATACTCCGACATGTTGCTCCCTTCAGAGTCTGTGTGTGCTGTACACTGTCCATCCCGTAGTGCAACGGGTCCAGGAAAGCTTTCACTTGCTCACTGTTGATGGAACCACTGTGATGTTTACATTGATCCCTGGTCATGTCAGTGTGATTGGAAATGAGGCTGCTGACACTGCTGCCAAGGCTGCATTCCTGCTACCTCAGCCCAATAGTTCTGCCATTCCTTCTGATGATATCTGTGTTGCCACTTATCGGCAGATGGTGTCACTTTGGCATCAGCACTGGTCTTCCATTCATGGGAACGAGCTACGGGGAATTAAACCTCTCCAGCAGCTTGGCTGACCTCCCTTCATCCCTCTCACCATGAGCAGGTCATTTTAGCTATGTTGTGTATTGGCCACTGTCTTTTTAGCAGTCAACATTTGTTAAGTGGTGATCCCCCACCACTTTGTGCTCACTGTTCTATAACTTTGATGGTTCGACGTTTCCTGACAATGCCATTTTTTTAACACTTAACGTTCTCATTTATGTTTTCCTTCTGAGTTATCAGCTGTTTTAGTGAATGATGCACAGGCTGTTGCTCACATGTTACTTTTTATCCATCATAGTAATATTGCGAAAGACAGTTAATTTTTAGTTCAGAACCTCCGCTGTCTCTAAGGCATATTTTATGGCCCCTTTACCAAGAGAAAGTACCTGTTTCAACTGTCTTTCCTTCTGTTGATTGGGCTAAATGTGTAGTCACTTTTAACTCCTTTTTAGTCTTTGTTTTCTACAGTTCTGACATGGGCATGTATGACCCTAGCTGTTTTTGCTCCCTAAAACAAAACAAACTGACAAATTTGATGGTTGTGTTTTTTTTTTTGACGGAGCCAACTTCAAGTGGAGGTAAGAACCATTAATTCTGGTGCCAAATGTTTTCAGTATTATTTCTACTTAATACTAGGCCTAGAACGTTACAGTAAACAAGCTGAGGTATGTACTGTTTTTCGGTACAAAGTTACAGTTTTTTCACAAAATCACCAATTTTAAGAGCAGTATGGAAAAAGCGTTTTGCAACATATTTCACAAAAAATCTGAACAATGTGGCCTACTTTTTGTACATCATATCAAGTTAATGGCCTATACTCTAAACGCAAATAAAAGACTGGGGTCTGTGTATCAACTCACTACTAAGTAGTAGATCTTTGAAAATAGGTAATTGGTGCCTGACCTATGATCGGGTACACACCCTTGAGTCTTTAAACCAGAATTTATGAAAAATAATTAAGAGTTAGGACAGTGCTTTTTGACAGTTTTACTATTAGACATGACGGTAATCATGTACCGAATATGACTAAATTTTGAATTGGCCGCCTTAGGATCCAACAAAGTGTGTGTGTTTACATGGAATGACCCACAGATTTGATGCAGGCTTCTTTTACTCATTAGCTCATTTTGTGCTCCATTTGTATTCTGGTCAGCAAAGTGAACATCACTTGCTTAACCACTATTGTCAGTTTTCTGTGCTCAAGTTGGGTGTGATATTTTGTGAAACAAGCGAACAGCAGCAAGACAATCATTCTCTGAGGAGTCCTGTCACCTACCACAGTTCTTGTACCAGGCTTGTGAGATTTCGAAGAGGAGGATAGTAACATAATACACTAAAATGCCCTTTGGATAGTACTGATATTATATTAGTACTTGTTAACAACACTGAAACAGTTTGCCAAATGTTGATGTCTCATTTCCATGCCTAATATGGTAAGTTATAAAAAAGCATGCCAAAAAGTTTGCTATTAAGTTTTCAGCATGAGTTTGTACATCCTTGATGATTTTCATTTTTGGGTCCATTGCACTTTTACATCCACCTTGTATGTTCGCAAACTCTTCTAAAGATACATCTGTACATATTGATTTATTTGTCAACATGACAAATAGTTTGTTTCCTTCTCGGAGCCTGGTATGGGTATGTAAACAGAATGATCTGTACTTTATAGCTTACCACAGTTTCTTAAATTCTGTATCTATCTTGCTGATTGAACATGTTACTCTTTGCATCAGAGCTACCCTGGTGGGCTGTCTCACTCTTGCGTTGGGTGTTCGAGTGCTGACCTTGATGTCCTTGTTTATTATTATTAAAATGCAGCATAATTCTAAATGTCCAGTCAAGTGTCCTGTTAATCTACTAGCACAGTAATTCGTTCATAGAAATCTTCTCAAGCCAGGAGGCTTGTGTTGGATCACTTATTGGAAGGGTACCAATACATTTTGCAGTAGGTAACAGGAAACCTTCAGAGTCAAAATGTGGTGTCGTCTGTATACTTGGTGATATCCTGATTATTCCACGAGTAAACAGTTACTTTCAATTTTTATGAAATTGATGCAATCTATGACAAATATTGTAGTTCCCCCAAATTGCAAAAAAAAGTTTTGGATAAATTAATGAAATTAAAGACTTTAAATACTGAGGAAAAATCATTGGGCTGACCAAAGAGGCAAATAACAGCATTTTCCAGAAGATATCACATCGACTCAAAGAGAACACCTACAGTACAAAATGTACTCCATTAACAAGAAAATATTTGGTACTTTAGAACATTTATAAAACCACAAGCACTTCATGTTGCAGAGTGCATTGCCACACATGAAGTAGGAGAAATAGCAAAATTCAAGGAAAAAGGGGACACTACTTCAAAAAATTCAGGGACCCACTGTAGACAGAGAAGGCAATTATAGATTAAGATGCAACAAAGAACTGTGTTAACAAATAATCTCCAAACTCTTGACACAATCTGGAGAAGGTAGGACAACAGAGTAACTAAAAGGATTTTGTAATATTCAAATAATAGGAGGAACAAAAATCAGTAGATGAAAGAAAGATACTCAGTGATTTAGAAAAGATCAAATTATTTGAGTGAGATGTTAAAAACAGAAAACTTCAGAACCAAAATGAAAAATTTCAGGGTTTTCAAGAAAAGTGGAGTAATGTGGAAGAATCTTGACACAATAACAAAAACAATAGCAGAGTGAAAGAATGAAACAGAACAATTTTCAGACCCATTTGAAATTGGCAGGGATGTGAAGACTGAAATAGGTATTATACTTAGTTTGTATCAACAACTGGCATGGCCTTTTATTATTTAACTGTACAATTATTGATATAACAGTGCCGTCTGAACGCGTAGTAACTACCGTATTTACTCGAATCTAAGCCGCGCTTTTTTTCCGGTTTTTGTAATCCAAAAAACCGCCTGCGGCTTAGAATCGAGTGCAAAGTAAGCGGAAGTTCTGTAAAATGTTGGTAGGTGCCGCCACAAGTAACTTTTGCCGTCGAATATATGTAGCGCTACACAAGCATGCTTTGGAGGCACAAAGATAAATTACTGGCGCCAAAACCTCTGCGCCAGTAAATAAATTTAAAAAAAAAGGAAAAGGTGGAAGACGAGCTTTTTTCTCCGCCCCGAGTTTCGACCACTGCATTTTCATACATTATCCAACGAAGTAAATACAAATTCCGTATTGTTCATCTTCAAATGTAGCAGCCTTTCAATGTACTACGAAAATCCGACTGGCAAGACTGTTTGGGATGTTTGTCAATATGGCCAACTCTACGTTCTGAATTTTTTCCTATCTGTGACAAGAGATGGTTGCTAATAGGAACTTTTATGAATTGTGAATCACATGCAGTATTCTCTTCATCACAAGAATAATACGAATATAAACATTTTGCCATTTATTCTTTTGTGTTTGCTGCTACTTCATTTAAATCCTGTCTGCCTAATAAACTTCGAAACTAGAGTGAGACAACAGCAATCGCGGAAGAATATACATATCATGCCATGTTTATATTAGTATTATTCTTACGCCGATTAGAGATACAGTCAGAAATGAAGCACGACAACTGACTAGATTTTTAAATCTAAGATGACTCTAATTTCTGTGCAGAAGGTAATGTACTAAAGAGGCATCTGGAAAGATATTCAAACGGAGAAAAATTTTCGCTAAACTCTCCTTCACAACATCTTCTATCACACGCAGTCTATTATTTGGTTCTTGATGATCATTATCAAAGAAAGCAGCAGTGTAAGTAACAACAAATTGCAGTCTCTTGCCATTGTTTCGCTAATGAGACGATTTTATTTATTTATTTTTATTTATTTTCAATTGGAAGCGGCGGTAGCGCGTACAAAAGCAAGCCATGCCGCGAGCGGCGACAGGTCGTAAACACTCACTATCAGAATGCGACAAACAATGCGTGACACAGTACAATAATGCATTTTCAGCTTAGTGACGAAACACCTATAACAAAGTAACGGCACTTACCAGATCAAAGAAAAATAAGCAATCAATTCAACCCAGACGAAGCACAGGAAAAAGGAAGGGTACCCGTATAAATATGGACGGAGCACCTGACGCATAGCAATGGCTACCTGGTAAAGCTTAACTGCTAAGCTTACGACTCGAACCAAACTACTGTAGCTGTATCGTCATTCATTCGACCTAAATTGTATCTCATATTACAATGGACCAACTTTGTTTCGATTTGGAGGTGCGGCCTAAAACTTTTCTCTACCCTTGAATTTCGAATCTCAAATTTCAGGTGCGGCTTAGATTCGGGAAAAATTTTTTTCCTTGATTTCGAGTCTAATTTTTCAGGTGCGGCTTAGATTCTAGTGCGGCTTAGATTCGAGTAAATACGGTAATAAATGAGTGAAAAAGTAGGGGGAGAACCTGATTAGAGTATTTGTTTGTGTGGTCCACTGTTGGCCAAATTTGTTACGAAATGATGCAGTAAGGGCTTTGTTTTCAGATTTTGTTTCATGTGAGAAATATATAAACTGAAATGACCAGTTCTTTGAGTTTCAGTGCAGGAATTCATCTGTAGATGACATTAAATGTCAGAAACTCTTGAACAGTCGAAAGGCTGTTAACATAAGTGTGTAATTTTTCCTTTGTTCTCTTTAGACTGAAATTGTTAAAGTTATGAGCATATTTGTGTTTTGTTGGTGTTATCATTTATACTCTTCCTTTTAGAAATGTTTCGTATTTCTTGGCCTGGTAGTAGTGGTCAGTAATTTTTCTGCTCAGCATTTTTCTCGTCCAGCATTGGCAAAGTTTACATTGAAGTGAACCATTCCAAAAGTAACACAAAACACTGTCAAAACAATTATGTTTAAAATTGGAGTGTTGAAAAGTACATTTTATGGATCAGTGAATGCCAAGTTTTTACCCAAGCTGTGAGAAAAGAAATAGCAATGAAGTAAATCTACCTGTTAATTTGTTATGTATTTCTGCATTAGTAACTGACAAGAAAACGTCATCAACTTGACCTCATATTTTAAGGAGAGACAAGTACGCTTACAAGAAATCGGTTCCAGCAATCAACCCCGCATGAAAATTTGGTCCACAATTCTGATAATGGTAGTTATGGCCTTCTGAAAATACAGCTTTTAAACTTTGTGTGCACTGGTCATTTGTCACTCACTCTGCTGTACTACAGCTGCCAGTGCCAAAGAGTGAAGTACTGTAAAGCAGAGTGACAACCAGCGCCTTCTTCGTGTGATTTTGATTAGTGGGGAAGAGAAGACTGGTGGTGGACCAATCTGCTCATGTGTTCTGGAATCTTGATTGAGAAAATGTTACTCTATGCGAAAAATAGAAAGTAATATCAGTAGCAAGACTTAAATGTCATACACATATTCAGTCATTTTAATTTTTAATTTTGACAGTACTCTTGTATTGATATCATGCAGCTATATATCTGCTTCAAAATCAAAATGAATAAACATAAGTGACAGGAGAATTATTTTGAAATGAAAGTAATGATTTTAGATCTACAATTTAATTGTGCCAGTCACATTGAAGAATAGCATGTATCCAGCAGATCTACTTCATTTAACAGTGCCAACATTAAATTCCAAAGAAAAAAAAACATACCACAGCAAGGTTAGTAACTAAACAGTTTTACACTACTTCTTTAATGACACACTAATTCGTTTCATTCATTTACACTGCATTTGTGAATCCCAACATAAGAATGTTCAAAGGAAAGGTGTCTCTGGCACTAGCCACAGGCTAGAAACCGCACACTTCAGCACAATGAACAAAGCATGTTACCCATGTCAGAACAGTAATTTTGGGATGGAGCAAGTGACACAGGTGTGTACGAAAGTTTAAAATTTATACTTTCAGCTCATAACAGGCTACTATCAAAATTATGGCCCAAATTTTCATGCAGGATAGATTGCAGAGGCTAATGTGTTAGAAGTGTTTTATTTATTTATTTTTTTAATATGAGCTGAAGTTGTTGATTTCTTGTGAGTACTAACAAACAAGTTCTTCAGATTCGTCTTAGTTTACAAATAACGTTGGTTGGTTTCATTTACTGTAAATAGTATTTTGGTGTAGTGGTTATAGTCAATGGCTGGCAATGTGTGATCACTGGTAAAACTTGTCAGTTCTTCATTATTAATTCGTGTCAGGTCTTAGTTTTAATAACAGTGGGAACAATGAGTCCTTGAGAAAAATCTGCTGAACTAATTTAAAAGCACTCAAACATCTACATTCTCCCTTGGCAATCACTGTGTGTGTGTGTGTGTGTGTGTGTGTGTGTGTGTGTGTGTGTGTGTAAAAATTAGTGATTTTCTCAAGGACTCGAGCATTTCTGGTTTTTCAACTTATTGATGAATAACAGTCGCAGTTTGTCTTATTCCTTTGTTACTTTGTTACTTGTTTGATTTTGTATTGATAACAGTGTATTCACCTGACCAGAAATCCTGTTCATCCTGACACCACTTTGCCTATTTCCCAATATATCCAACTTCAACCTATTTACAGTTGTGCTTCTCAGTTTGGAAATGTAAAATTTACTGTAACTCTGTGACTATTTTGTTATTTAAAAATCATGTAAACAGATTTCTTCAGACTGAAAGAAATCATAAAAATGTTGTTGTTTTTCCACAGTGATGTATGTATGTATGTGTTCTGTTTCAGAAAGTTAATGAGAAGCCACAAGTTATCAATGATTACGAAGCCGGCCGTGGTATTCCCAACCAGATAGTACTTGGAAAAATAGAAAGAGCCATTGGTGAGTCTTTCATGTTGTTAGCATTATTTAATTATTCAGTGCAGCATATGTAGATCCCATTTTATATTTGTAAGTGTTTAACAACTTTTTTAATTACATCTGCTGCAGTGTCAAAGAGGCACTTCTTCACATGTCCATCTTCAGCAATAGTCTTTAATGACTTCACAATTTTTCTACTAGCTATACAACTCGTATTTTCCGAATTGTTGCACGGTGACCTCAGTTTGGCAGTCATTTGCTGTTGCTTGTCCCATTATTGGAAATTAATATTTTAATTTTGTCTTTCCATAATAGCCCTGTTGTTCAACTATGTATTTTGTAGAAAGTGCCTTGTCATATTATAGCAAAAAACCCTTTTTACACTTTTCAGCAGACAGTCAAAGAAGTCTTAAATGCAGGAAAATATAAAATATAGCAAAGCATAGGAAATACAAGAAGCTATAGATTTCATAACTTTCATTCTTGGTTTACGAAGACTGCCATCTTTAGTGTTTGAACCATTATTGAATTACAAGTTTTATTCGCCGTAATTTTTAAGGGGTTATTGATAAGTCATCTCACATTAAAACATGAACGTCTTTTTACTGTAGTTTCATGAAAGACTTTTGTTTTTGTGTTTTTTTTTTTTTTTTTTATTTACACCATTCGACGTGATCGAAACAAGGAAGACTTCAACTTGAGACTTATCGCCTGAATATGTTTTTTATATTTCATATCCCCCCATGAACCATGGACCTTGCCGTTGGTGGGGAGGCTTGCGTGCCTCAGCGATACAGATGGCCGTACAATAGGTGCAACCACAACGGAGGGGTATCTGTTGAGAGGCCAGACAAACATGTGGTTCCTGAAGAGGGGCAGCAGCCTTTTCAGTAGTTGCAGGGGCAACAGTCTGGATGATTGACTGATCTGGCCTTGTAACATTAACCAAAATGGCCTTGCTGTGCTGGTACTGTGAACGGCTGAAAGCAAGGGGAAACTACAGCCGTAATTTTTCCCGAGGACATGCAGCTCTACTGTATGATTAAATGATGATGGCGTCCTCTTGGGTAAAATATTCCGGAGGTAAAATAGTCCCCCATTCGGATCTCCGGGCGGGGACTACTCAGGAGGATGTCGTTATCAGGAGAAAGAAAACTGGCGTTCTACGGATCGGAGCGTGGAATGTCAGATCCCTTAATCGGGCAGGTAGGTTAGAAAATTTAAAAAGGGAAATGGATAGGTTAAAGTTAGATATAGTGGGAATTAGTGAAGTTCGATGGCAGGAGGAACCTGACTTTTGGTCAGGTGATTACAGGGTTATAAATACAAAATCAAATAGGGGTAATGCAGGAGTAGGTTTAATAATGAATAAAAAAAAATAGGAGTGCGGGTTAGCTACTACAAACAGCATAGTGAACGCATTATTGTGGCCAAGATAGACACAAAGCCCATGCCTACTACAGTAGTACAAGTTTATATGCCAACTACCTCTGCAGATGATGAAGAAATAGATGAAATGTATGACGAGATAAAAGAAATTATTCAGGTAGTGAAGGAAGACGAAAATTTAATAGTCATGGGTGACTGGAATTCGTCAGTAGGAAAAGGGAGAGAAGGAAACATAGTAGGTGAATATGGATTGGGGGGAAGGAATGAAAGAGGAAGCCGCCTTGTAGAATTTTGCACAGAGCATAACTTAATCATAGTCAACACTTGGTTCAAGAATCATAAAAGAAGGTTGTATACCTGGAAGAATCCTGGAAATACTAAAAGGTATCAGATAGATTACATAATGGTAAGACAGAGATTTAGGAACCAGGTTTTAAATTGTAAGACATTTCCTGGGGCAGATGTGGATTCTGACCACAATCTATTGGTTATGAACTGCAGATTGAAACTGAAGAAACTGCAAAAAGGTGGGAATTTAAGGAGATGGGACCTGGATAAACTGACTAAACCAGAGGTTGTACAGAGTTTCAGGGAGACCATAAGGGAACAATTGACAGGAATGGGGGAAAGAAATACAGTAGAAGAAGAATGGGTAGTTCTGAGGGATGAAGTAGTGAAGGCAGCAGAGGATCAAGTAGGTAAAAAGACGAGGGCTAATAGAAATCCTTGGGTAACAGAAGAAATATTGAATTTAATTGATGAAAGGAGAAAATATAAAAAAGCAGTAAATGAAGCAGGCAAAAAGGAATACAAACGTCTCAAAAATGATATCGACAGGAAGTGCAAAATGGCTAAACAGGGATGGCTAGAGGACAAATGTAAGGATGTAGAGGCTTGTCTCACTAGGGGTAAGATAGATACTGCCTACAGGAAAATTAAAGAGACCTTTGGAGAGAAGAGAACCACTTGTATGAATATCAAGAGCTCAGATGGCAACCCAGTTCTAAGCAAAGAAGGGAAGGCAGAAAGGTGGAAGGAGTATATAGAGGGTTTATACAAGGGCGATGTACTTGAGGACAATATTATGGAAATGGAAGAGGATGTAGATGAAGACGAAATGGGAGATAAGATACTGCGTGAAGAGTTTGACAGAGCACTGAAAGACCTGAGTCAAAACAAGGCCCCGGGAGTAGACAACATTCCATTTGAACTACTGATGGCCTCGGGAGAGCCAGTCATGACAAAACTCTACCATCTGGTGAGCACGATGTATGATACAGGCGGAATACCCTCAGACTTCAAGAAGAATATAATAATTCCAATCCCAAAGAAAGCAGGTGTTGACAGATGTGAAAATTACCGAACTATCAGTTTAATAAGTCACAGCTGCAAAATACTAACGCGAATTCTTTACAGACGAATGGAAAAACTGGTAGAAGCCGACCTCGGGGAAGATCAGTTTGGATTCCGTAGAAATGTTGGAACATGAGAGGCAATACTAACCTGACGACTTATTTTAGAAGAAAGATTAAGAAAAGGCAAACCTACGTTTCTAGCATTTGTAGACTTAGAGAAAGCTTTTGACAATGTTAACTGGAATACTCTCTTTCAAATTCTGAAGGTGGCAGGGGTAAAATACAGGGAGCGAAAGGCTATTTACAGTTTGTACAGAAACCAGATGGCAGTTATAAGAGTTGAGGGACATGAAAGGGAAGCAGTGGTTGAGAAAGGAGTAAGACAGGCTTGTAGCCTCTCCCCGATGTTATTCAATCTGTATATTGAGCAAGCAGTAAAGGAAACAAAAGAAAAATTCAGAGTAGGTATTAAAATTCATGGAGAAGAAGTAAAAACTTTGAGGTTCGCTGATGACATTGTAATTCTGTCAGAGACAGCAAAGGACTTGGAAGAGCAGTTGAACGGAATGGACAGTGTCTTGAAAGGAGGATATAAGATGAACATCAACAAACGCAAAACGAGGATAATGGAATGTAGTCGAATTAAGTCAGGTGATGCTGAGGGAATTAGATTAGGGAATGAGACACTTAAAGTAGTAAAGGAGTTTTGCTATTTAGGGAGTAAAATAACCGATGATGGTCGAAGTAGAGAGGATATAAAATGTAGACTGGCAATGGCAAGGAAAGCGTTTCTCAAGAAGAGGAATTTGTTAACATCGAGTATAGATTTAAGTGTCAGGAAGTCGTTTCTGAAAGTATTTGTATGGAGTGTAGCCATGTATGAAAGTGAAACATGGACGATAACTAGTTTGGACAAGAAGAGAATAGAAGGTTTCGAAATGTGGTGCTACAGAAGAATGCTGAAGATAAGGTGGGTAGATCACGTAACTAATGAGGAGGTATTGAATAGGATTGGGGAGAAGAGAAGTTTGTGCCACAACTTGACTAGAAGAAGGGATCGGTTGGTAGGACATGTTTTGAGGCATCAAGGGATCACAAATTTAGCATTGACAGTGTGGAGGGTAAAAATCGTAGAGGGAGACCAAGAGATGAATACACTAAGCAGATTCAGAAGGATGTAGGTTGCAGTAGATACTGGGAGATGAAGAAGCTTGCACAGGATAGAGTAGCATGGAGAGCTGCATCAAACCAGTCTCAGGACTGAAGACCACAACCACAACAACAACAACATATGTCATATTATCTGTTTCTACTATCGTGTTCTAATTCCATGTATTGACTCGTTCCATGACCATGGAGACTTCTCCTTAATTTGGTCCCACGGAACAATAAATAAATAAAAAAGGAAATGCACGTTTGTATGTTTTAATACTCTTAGGATTATCACAAAAGCAGTGGCTTTGTGCTAAGGCGCGCGCGCGTGCAGTTGATAATCACAAAGGCGGTGGCTGAATGCTGTTCATTCTTATCCTGTGCATAGTGTAAATAAAGCACAGGAGCAAAAGCATTTCATGAAACCACATTTAAAAGATATTTGTTTCCTAGCATGAGACGACTTATTCATAATCATTATAAAATTATGGTAAATAAAAGTTGTAACAAAATTTTTGTTGAAACAGTTGGCGGTCTTCGTAAACAGAGAACAATAGGCACAAAATCTATGGTTTGTTACCAACAAGGTCGTCACTTAGTTCAGGGTGAGAAAGAGTACGAAAATTGACTTGTTATGGAGCATCTACATGAGGAATGTTTAAGTCTGATATCAGGTTGAACCAGCCTTGGACCTCATACTAGAGTTACCAACGCTCCCATATTATACAGAAACTCCCGTATTCTTCTGAATTTTAAGCATACTTCCTTCTCCCATTTTTATTTTATATGGGAGACATTTGAGAAAAAGACACCAATTAAGATTTAAACCTGCTGCATATTTTTTGAATGTCCTTGCTGGATGATAGTTACAGCATAGTATTATTGATACAGTTACTACATTGATATGTAGGGAACAGAAAACACATCATGGTGTCACAAGTCACGTTGTGATTTCGTTGTTTCTTTGTCATTTGGCCTAATCCGAGTTACGCGAAATTGAAGAATCCAAATCTCTGTATAAAAAGTGCGGAAAGTGCTTCTGTACTTTTCAGAAGAAATGGGAAGAAACTCATTTGTGGGTTAATCCTGTAAAAGGAAACGATTCTCTAGCGTATTGCACCCTTTGCAAGCATGAATTCAGCGTAGCACATGGTGGTAATACAGATTGTCAGCAGCACACCAACACCAAAGGACACAAAAGCAGAGTTAGGGGAAGTAACACTTCTAAGATATCCAGCTATTTTCAATGCCTGAGTGATTGTCAGACTCACCACTAGTGGGACTGAGTTGCAGTGGGTGAGTTATCGTTTGTGTATCGTACAGTGAAACACAACCTAAGTTACATTAGTGTGGACTGTGCAAATAAACTTGCAAAGAACATATTTATGGATTCGGATGTGGCCAAAAAAATACGTTGTGGTTGGACAAAAGCAGAGTCTATTGCAAAAAACATATTAATGCCTAGAAGTGTAAGTGATTTTTCTAGATGTGCTTAATGATCCAGAGGAGTGTAGCACCTTTTTTCTGTGGCTTCAGGTGTGTTGAATTTCAAGAATAGGAAAATGTTTCCTGTAATAATCAGGTACTTTGGACCTTGTGTTGGCATTAGAAATAAACTGGGTCATTACATGTCAATTCAACCAATTTGAGAAAATGTTCCAGCTGATAATCTCAGATTTGGCTGAAATTTAGCACACCAATGCTACCAAGTGTGGAACACTCATGTACAAAATTTTAAGTTCCCCTGCCAATTAGTTCCAGAATTATGGCTTGTGAAAGAAGGTGGCGTGACCCGGAAATTGCAACCCGCATCTGGCAATCTATCTTCAGACCCAACTTCAGGTCTTAATAACTTTGGAACTATTCTGCACAGTCCAGTGAAATTTTTACAACCCAGTAACATCCACTTAGAGAACACACTCTATGAATCAAAACACCAACAACATATTTCTGAGGGAAAATAAAAAATTTCAAAATGTGATTTTAAAAAATTTAATACGTAAAAAGGTACATAATGTAGGTGCCCTCTGTCAAATTTAATTCACTCAAAAAGGGTATAAATTTTTTTGTGGTAAGCTTAATGTGGCCTAAACACGCACAGAACTCATCTTGCCCATATCAGTCACACAAACAGTTACATGCACACGAAAATACAAAAATTTGAAAAATTATCTGAAAAACATGGTTTTTGAAGTGTGGTAGCACAAAAGGGACAAGTAATATCCAAGCCAAATTTCAAATACTGCATAAGTAGACCATAATATAACATGTGGCAAAATTTCAACTTGTTATTGCAAGGCATTTGCATACAATAAAAGTTGACAGAGATGTATTTGGTTACGTTTCTTTTAACATGATTTAGCAAGTAATAGTGATAATGCAGACAGCTTGTTTCAGATAAAGCTGCAGCAATTGTTGGGAACCATTAAGCAACAGAAAGTTAAACAATGGTAGTTTTCAGGGACAAAATGAGTCATTGTTAGGCAGGAACAACAAAGGAAACGAGCAACAATTACAGGTTACCTCATGTTTTTAAGATTCTAGTTCAGACTGGTCAGCACTAGAGATGGGCAAACTGAAACACTTAACTGTTTCGAAACAAATGAAACAGTACAATGTAATGTTTCGATACGCTGTTTCGACACAGTGAAACAGTTTGTGTTTTGTAATCTGATAAACCTACACATTTTATCATCTTGAATGTCTACTGTAAGTATGTCCATATAAACACAAATGAAGAGCGCTAATCATTTCGCAGAAAGTATGAAACTATCACTTGGGCGTCTCGGCAGTTTCGTATTTCCTGCAGCAAATGCGCTGCTTTCGTGTTGTGTGACTTTCATACTTTTCAATTGGCTGAGGACAGCCGTAGCTGAAGACAGAAGAACCACCACGAACGGAACTGGAGATAGGAGCAAACTGCAGAAACAACGGATATGCTACTGGGATTCCCACATTCCGTTAGTATGGGTAATATACCCATCCTGCTAATTTCCATGTACACAAAGGGAATCATTGTGGATAATAGGCACAGTGACTATAGACTCACAGAAACGCCAAATAATTCGAATAAATAACAAAATATAACAGAAAAAATTTTGTCTTTCAAGGTGTTACGAACCGTTACTATAAAGTCACCATGCTTCCCAGCCCTTCCCGTTCACAATTACAATATCAGTGATATGACAAACAGATTGCTTGCAATTATACCTAGATCAAATTTATGTATATATCTAATATCTATCACTCTACACCTTTTTTTATTCAAAATGTTGTATGCTTACTTGCATTTCTTAATACGATTACTGTACATGAAAAGAGAAGTGTTTGTTAAAAAAAAAAGTGTAATTTAATCGAATGATTTTCACATATTTATTATTTTGAATCTGAATAGTATACGTTGTTTTATTGTTCGGTTAGTGTTTATAAAGCAGATGTTACGCCATTTCGTAATATGACAGTCAGCTAGAAAGGAAGCTTTATTTTCGGATATCTTAAGCTTCATGCTATTGCTTGTCAAAAAGATTTCGACACTTTTGAAAGTGTTTCATGAAGTGTTATGCTGTGTTTCAGTATCTGTGCCGAGCCCGAATCTCGTACGACACAGAGCGGAATGAAACATTACTGTTTCGATACAATTAGTCCGTTCCAAACACAGGTGGACTGAAGCAGCTTTATTTTGAAACAACGATACAGTTTCTGTGTCTGGCTCGAGATTGAATCTGGTGCGGTTATCCGAGACAGGAGCGGAATGAAACACCACTGTTTCGAAACAGTGAACCATAGCCGTTCCGAAACACTGAAACAGTTCCACGTATCGATACACTGTATCGAAACATAGAAACAGTGGCCTAGTCTAGTCAGCACTGTTCTGGAAAGTCAGTGTGGAGGCAGAAGAGTGTACTAGTGGTGCTTTTGTTCAAACAAGTTGCAGTATTGGTAGAGCACAAGCATCTGATTGTCATAAAATAACATATAGGACAAAATGTGGCTTCCGCTTTGTACTGTATGATCTGGATGAATCGGACCAAGATTTGTTGCTATGGAGATGTGGGAATACACCCTGTGGGCACAAGAAGTACAGTTCCAGGAAACTTCAGTGTTTATCATTATATGAAAGTGTTTCTGGATAAGTATTCTTTCCTACAAAGTTGTTGTTTTGATCCATTTCGGATTCATAAAAAGACAGTGAAGTGTAGCCTCAGAGAAATTGATATAAAATCAGTATTGAAAGTGAATCAGTGCATGGGACTTAACACGAAACCAGGACAAAAGTTATGTTCCAGGTGTGGTACACTGCTAAAAAATGAAGAATATTCTGATAATTTACATGATGAAGAGTATCAGCCACCTACAACCACAGTGGATGAGCAGTTAAATACTTAAGTGACTGCTCTTGGTTTGTCTCCCATGAAGACACACAAAGTTGGGAAAAGAGAGGGGCCCAGCTATGGTAGAAGAAAACTACAAGAAGCTCAAATGGAATTAAAACACAAAATAGCTGACACACTAATGGTGGAAGAGGAAGAACTATCTGCTCCAAAGGAACAGAAATCATGCCAGAAATGCTCTGATTTGGACAAAATTGTGCACGATTTGAAAGAAAAATGTGCCGTGTCCACACGCCAGGAAAAGGTAGCTGTTCTTACCCTTGCACCTTCCAGCTGGTCTATTTACTACACTGCAAAGGAATTCAATGTTTCTACATATATGGTAAAGCAAGCTAGGAAAATAAAAGCAACCCAAGGAGTGCTTTCACAACTTCAGCAGGCTCAGGGGAAGCAATTTAGTTCAGAAATAAAGTTGCTAGTGTCGGAGTTTTATGAAAATAATGACTACAGCGAAATAATACCTGGAAAAAAAAGACTGTGTAACAGTGAAAATGGGAAATGTACGTGCACAGATGCAAAAAAGACTGTTGCTATGCAACACATCAAAACTATATGTAGAATTCAAGGAAAAGTATCCCAGTACCAAAGTAGGTTTATCATCGTTTTTCAATCTTCGGCCAAAATGGGTTGTGCCTGTAAGTGCAAGGGGCACACACAGTGTTTGTGTATGAGAGACCCATCAAAATGCTAAGCAGATGTTTGCTGCTATAAAGGATTGTGGTCTGGATTACAGAGGTGCAATGAAGCTGCTAGTGTGTGACTTCAGTTCCTACCAGTGCATGATACACAGGTGTGAAAAGGCAAATCTTGCAGAACACGTGAATAACAAACTGTATGGTGAGCTCCTTATGGATGACGATGAACTTGTTTCGTATAAACAATGGACACACATGGATCGCACAATTCTTGAAACAAAGCAAAGTGGAAGATTTTCTTGAAATGTGTTGTCAAAAAACAGACAAACTGACCACAAACAGCTTCACAGCAACAGCACAATCGGCTTATCTCCAGTTTTGTAAGGATAATTTAAACAAGATCAAATTATAGTGATACTAGACTTTTCTGAAAATTATGCATTTATAGTTTAAGATGCCATCCAAGGATATCATTGGGACAACAGTCAAGCAACTCTCCAACCATTTGCGATTTACTATAGAGGTAAATCAGGTGATGTGTCTGTCATGAACCTGTGCATTTTTAGTGACTGTTTAATTCATGATGCCAGTGCAGTTCATGCCCACATTTGCACTGTCATGGCATATGTGAAAAACAAGCTGCCTCACATACATTTTGCGAAATACTTCAGTGATGGGGCAGCTAGTCAGTACAAAAACTGTGAAAATCTCAAAAATTTATGCATGCATTACCATGATTTTCAGATTCACACAGAATGGAATTTTTTCGCAACAAGTCATGGTAAAAATGTATGTGATGGTATGGGTGCTACCATTAAGCGCATGGCATCACGAGCTAGTCTGCAGCACCCTACAGAAGGTCACATTCTAACACCTCTTCACTTATTTACCTGGGTACAGAAAAATATCTCTGGCATACAACATTCTATGTTTCAAAAGATGAGGTGAAATCAGTTGAAGAGTTGCTAAAAAGCAGACAAGAACACATTTAAAATGTTGCAGGCACAAGGAGCCATCATCACTTCTCTCCAGCGGACTCTGACAATGTGCAGATGAGCAGACTGGCCGGTTATAACTATAGGTTCATGCACAACATGTGTCTTCACAGTGTGTTTGACTCAGGATTCAGAAGCAAAAGAAGCAACATACAACCAGGTTGCTATGTTGTTGCTGTTTATGATGACAAATGGTACTTAGGATGTGTTGCAGAGTGCTGTGAAGCAGAAGGTGATGTATTTGTGAACTTCATGGCACCGGCAGGACCAGCAAGAGCATTTCATTGGCCACATTTGGCAGACAGGTGTTGGATTCCTTTTGAACATATTCTTATGACAGTTCCAGTTCCTACCACAGTGTCGGGAAGACAGTACAATTTGCCATTCAATGTACAGAGTACAGTAGCTAAAGTGTGGGAGAACTTCTGTTCGAAGCACAATCGACTAGTTTTTAGCAGTTAAGGTATAGTAAACATTAATGATAGGTTGTGGTAATCTGTCTATATGTTGTTGCTTAGTGATTAAACAGTTGTGGGAGAGGATAAGAAGACGCAGAACAGTTTATGATATGTTTTTACAAATTTGTGTTGTGGAACAGTGGCCACATCACCAAATACATGTGTCAACTTCCATTGTGCACAAATGTCTTGCAATAACATGCTAAAATTTTGAGATATATATCATTATGGTCTACTTATGCAGTGTGTGAAATTTGGCTTGGATACCACTTGTCCCTTTTGTGCTACCACACTTCAAAAATCAATGTTTTTCAGGTAATTTTTCAAATTTTTGTATTTTCGTGTGCATGTAACTCAGTTTTTGTGACTGTTACGGGCATGATAAGTTCTGTGTGTGTTTAGACCACATTAAGCTTACCACAAAAAATTTATACCCTTTTTGAGTGAATTATATTTGGCTTAGAGGGCACCCACAATAGGTACCTTTTAAGGTATTACATTTTTTAATCACATTTTTTGATTTTTTTCCGTCAGAAATATGTTGTTGGTGTTTTGATTCATAGAGTGCGTTCTCTAAATGGATGTTACTGGGTTGTAAAAATTTCACTGGACTGTGTGGAACAGTTCCAAAGTTATTAAGACCTGAAGTTGGGTCTGAAGATAGATTGTCAGATGCGGGTTGCAATTTCCAGGTCTTCAAGATGCTGTTTTTGCTCTCGCCAAGTGTGGTCGTTCAGTGACGTTTGTGTGGACCCCGGGCCACATCAGCATTCCAGGAAATGAACGTGTTGATCGTTGGCCAAGCAGGCCACCACTTCGCCACACCTGGAGCTTGGTCTCGTGGAACGAGACCTCCGGTCAGCCCTACATCGCAAGGTCCGTGATGTCTGGAGCTCTGAATGGTCTGTCTTGAACACGCCAAATAAGCTCCGCATGGTCAAGTCGTCCACGGCTGTATGGAACTCATCCTTGAGGGGCACGCGTAGGGACTCAGTTGTCCTCTGCCGTCTCCGAATTGGACATACGTGGTTGACCCACAGCTATCTCCTTCGTCATGAGAGCCTGCCCAAGTGTCACTGTGATGCAGGACTGACAGTGGTCCATCTTCTGATGGACTGCCCCCTTTCAGCCCCCTTGCAGCAGTCCTTTAATTTACCAGCTGCACTTCCTTTAATTCTCAGTGACGATGCCTCTATAGCTAACTCAGTTTTACGTTTTATCCGTGCAGCTGGGTTTTATCACTTGCTCTAGTGTGGGTGCTCTCACATGATTTCTCAGGCTACACCCACTCCAGCGACTTTTAATTGTGACATGGCTGCCAAAATAGTTTCTTTTAAGGTAAAAAGTTGTGTTGTTACCTCTATCGACACTTTCCAGCTGGAGGTTCTTCGTTTGTAGTTAAGTGGTTGACCTTTTACCTCATCCATCAACCACTGTAGTCTGTTTTACTCTAGTCAACTATTTGCTCTGCTCCTTTTAAGTGTCTTCTATTTTGTGTTACTGCGGTGTTCATTTTGGCTCGGTGCCCCTTGGTGTTCCCTCCCTCTGGGTGTAGAGGTTACGCTTTTACTGTATAGGCCTTTTACAAGTATGTCTATTTGGAACTGGGGACTGATGACCTCGATGTTTAGCCCTCATCAAACCCCCTAAACCAACCAACCAACCAATTTCCAGGTCACGCCACCTTCTTTCACAAGTCATAATTCTGGAACTAATTGGCAGGGGAAGCTAATACTTTGTACCTGGGTGTTCCACACATGGTAGAATTAGTGTACTGAATTTCAGTCAAATCTGAGACTGTGAGCTGGAGCCCCTGGTAGAACTGACATTAGATTTTGTGGAACAAGCAGATGAGAGTGCTCATGGTGTTCATGCTTTGATAGAAAACGGTCTTGAATCTCATTCATTAAATGTAAATAGCATTTCTTCTTATAGTGGCGATAATGCTAGTGTCAATTATGGCACAAATAAATCCGTGATGAAATTGTTGAGTGTGAAAAATAACAAAATATTTGAAGCAAACTGCACAAATCACATAATCCATAATGGCATTTAATATGCTTCTGATGTCTTAGATGTAGACATAGAAATGATAGTTAACATTTATGGACACTTTTAAGTGTCGGCAAAACATAGGAAAGAATTAAAATCTTTTTTAGTTTTGTTGGTACTGATTGATGTGAAGTTTTAAGGCATGTGCCTACTAGGTGGCTGTCCTTCACACCAGCTGTTGATAGGCTAATAAAGAGCTGGGAGCCAATAATAAGTTATTATCAAAGCAGAAATGAAACACCTAAAGCTTTGAAATTATATTTTAGTGTTGAGTATCCAGGCAAAATGTTAATTCTTGGAGCATATGCTCAATTTATTTCTTACATTGGAAATATTATTTTGGAAACCTCAAAGTATCTGGAGATTTAACTGTTATGGAGTTCTGTAGTGCCTTTGAAGCTTTGTCTAAGAAAAGTTTGCAAAGAAAAGGTGACTCGTTTTGTGGAAGCAATGCACACAAGATTTTAAATAGATTAGATCCTGTCAATCAGAAGAAAATTCAATATAATCTTGTTGAATTTTGTGATACCTTTCATACTTACATTGTAAAAAATGTAAACATTTCTGACAATGCTACATTTCAGTCCTTGCTCCCACAGTCCCTAAAGTTTTCAGTTATTTTCAATGATTTTCAGAACATGTGTACTCATATTCAGGTAGACATAAATGAGGATAACCTGTACAGTGAATTTTGTTGTTCGAAAAATATAATAAATGCTAAAATTGCCACCGACGGTAAGTCGGTATCCATGATGAGTGGGTATCCATGATGATTGAGGCAGAGGTCAAAGGAATTAGAACCAAGGAGATAAATAAGATTTTTGGCTTTGTTCTCAGTATACTGGCATCTAATGCTCACATTGAAAGAATTTTTTCTTTGATGATCAGCAAATGGTCTGATAGGAACCATTGCAATCTGTATTTAATGAAAGCTACAAGTAAGTGTTAATTTTTGTTACACATGTGATTAATTGTTCCAATTTGTAAAGAAGGGTCACAAACTTCAGACTGTTGTCAAAAGTGTAAACAAATATAGTTTTAAGTAAAAAATTCTGTAGGCCTTCAGCTTATAATTGTTATGAAGAAGATTTTTGGTTGGTCCATGCAATAAACCTGCTTTAAGATTTAAATAAGTTGTGTTAGGCCTATTAATTTTGTCGGGTCAAAGTCTCCCTTATTTTGACCAAAAAAAAAGTTGGCAACCCTACTGCATGCCTCGGATTAGCGTATTTCACATTGAAGTAATGACAGTTGATGAAAGCCCATTATAGAGATGGCTGTCTTCAAAGTGTTTATTTTTCTAAATGACTGTAAAATTAAATTAAGGCTACTGTAATAAAATGCGTTGAGCTGGAGCATGGTTGCTACTGGTAATTACCATCAGATCATGATTATCATTAAGGCTGTGACACAGCATACTTTCCCACCCTTCCAAACACTACAAACATGTGACCCAACATGCTGACAATGGAAAATTTTGCTTACCGTGCTACTGGTATGTTACATGATCAATAACTTCGTTATAGTCTGTGTTTTCTGCTTTGTTCCAAGACTGAATTTGAGCAGGAATACAACACATTTTTTAAATAAATCTGTGTGAAAATTAATGTTAAGTCATTATAACATCAAAGAAAACTTAAATTCCCGGAAACATTGTAACACAGTCATTAATGATGGGAAAGCATTGTACTGAAGGAATAGGACTTCCGTTGGGACCAAAAAAATGAATGTTAAAAACAGGGAAACATAAAATGCACGACACAGAAACATAAAAATGGGGCTTTACTGTATATTCCTCAATAACAGATAGTGGTTAACTGCACAAGCAGCAGAAACTTTTCTCTCTGCACTTGGTAAAGAAATAATGCTCTTTATCTATTTCTCCTTGAGTTGGTGATCTTAGCATCTACTTTCATGAATGTCAGACATTATGTGAATAATCTCAGTAAGATGCACGGAAAGACTGATACGAAATTAACAAACAACTAGCACAGAGCTTTGCACGTGGACTGATAGCAGAGTACTAATTGTTCACCAAGTGATGGACCCTGTAGCCATTGCTCAAATCAGCACAATTCACAAGGAGTCAGTAATTCATGTGCCATTGTCACCTGCTACCAGTGTGAAGCACAGATGTAGGCACGAAGTTATTTTTATGGACCAGGAGCAGACCATGGGGTGCCGGTTGCCCACATGGGCTGTAGAATATACTCAGCAACTGGATATTGGGTGTATCTTAACTAGGCAGTTCATTTGCAGTCATACACTCAACCAGTCATACCATTCTAACAAAAACAAATACAGGGATCATATTAGCTGGTAGATAACATACAAATGCTCCGCTTTCAAATTTGTAGAATTTGCTTGTGGTGGAGTTGAAGTGTTCATGGGAGGGGCAAGTTTTATTGGGGGAACAATTATAAGGGTAGAAATAAAGACAAGGGACACTTGATTAGGACACTGTGAAGGTTACGAAGGCTACGGAAGGAGGCAGTGATAGCATGGTAAGGATATCTTGTAGAGATTCTCAATTTAAGTAGGGACCTGGCTATATAATGTGTGCTACTAGGTATTAAGCAACGCGTGTCAGATTTTTCAAAATGGAAGCTGTATTTATTGAAGGAGAAGACTGCTGAGATTCGTCTGGACAACTTCAGTTTGGTAGCTGCAGTAGAGGAAAGCCTGGAGAAGGCAGCTGTTGTCTGTGTAGAAGAATTTTTTGTTGGTCCAGAAATGTTTGCCACAGATGCCTAGGTTTGTAGTGAATCAGTGGCAGCTTTTGAGCGAAGTATTGCTGCGTATTGGGTTATTTTATGTGAACTGAGTTTTGGATGAAAGCTCCAGTGAAAGGGAGGGTTATGTCAATGTAGGTTGCTCTGGCTCTGGAAATGGACCATATGAATTTGAGTTTGGGAAAGGAGTTACTGTTGCAGGAATGTGGAGAACTATTTTCTCTCTGTTGTCTAGACTGGAGAGCTGTCATTGATATACCTGTGCAAAACCAGGGAGTCAAATATCTGATGTTGATAACTCCTCTACCATACAGCCTATTGAAAGGTTGGCATTGGAAGTGTCCACCATAGTTCCCGTAGATGACTGCCTATTTTGATGTTTGACTTATAAAGGCACAGTGATTATGAGAGTGTCTGAAGTTAACCAATGAAACCATAAATGAAGTTGAAGGCTTTATAAGGGTGATTTGTGTAAGACATAAAACCCCTGTTATTTTGTGAAAATTTTGGTGCTTAACTCTTGTATTACTTGAAATATTGAAGTTACTAGTAATTTTTGTAATCAAACAATATACTCCTTTAACGGCATTTAAAAGCTCGGGAAAAGAAGAGAATGAGATAGCTCTTGTGAAACTTGGTTTTGAAACTTTTTGCTAAAATATTAGCTTAATTTCCTAAAACTGAAAGGCAAGATGGCTAGAAACAGCAATCGCAGTGTAAATGCAGACAAGTGGGAGCACTCGTGTGAGGCTCCATCGTTACCTGTGGCATAAAATAGGCCTATGCTACTATTATAAAATATATTGCCTCCTGGCACTACTGTATGTAACACAGATACAGGGGCAGCTACCATCATTGTAAATAGAACTGTGTGATAACCTTTAGTGTTACAAAAATGTCTTAGGAAGAAAATTCCAAGTAGTTGCACACACTCCTGTATAAGTGGATAGTTTTTGTGGAAACAAGTAATCAGTCAAAAGGCCTGTAACAGCAGCAGACTTGCTAAGAGATTCCCACTTGATAGTGTTTACACTATAATACTCACTTACTACTGCTTTGTCTTCAAATTTTCACATTTGTCAAATATTTTTGCCAAATGTTTAAACACAAGTGTTATATCACCACGCTCGTTTTTTAAGAGCTTTCAAATGCCATTAAAAAGTGTATCATTACATTTTTTAAAAAAAGAAAATATAATGGCTACCATATCTTGAATCGTGAGTTAGTGGATTATACATAAACATATTTACCTATCCCTCTGGATCCTTAAGTTTCCAATCAAGTTCGTTTCAGTATCTTGACATGTTCATGATAGTGTGTTATCCTGTATAAATGGGATAGTTACTTCAGACTTTCTCTGTCTGTCGCCAGAATACAGTCCCACATACTTTTCCTCTATTCTGTCTCCACATTTGTCAATAGTCCTAAAACTTTCAACTGAAAGTTCTCACCTCTGGCAGCAACACATTTTTTCCAACTATCTCTTCTTAAATTTCAAACTGATGAATCCTTGGTTCTTTCCCACCTTGCACTTGATCTATACATTGCCTCAGCCAACCACCATTATGATCAGTTTCTGTCTCTGTTTAAAATCCACCTTACAGCTCCTTGTTTTCTGAACTCATTCAGTATAGTTCTGTTGAATCCAGGTGTAAATTTAAACAAAACACTTCACACCAACTGAGGTAGCTGTTAACTGTGTTGGTCAAATACATCAAAAGTGACAACTGTTTTACCTCTATCGCAACCACCATCCGCGACACTGCCCCTTAGGAAACCTCTCTTCCCTACTCTAAATTAAAGTCCAGCTTGACCTCCCTTTCCCACTATGTCTCCCACACAATCCCAGTGATTGCCATAACCACCCTCTGATGCCTCCCCCCCCCCCCCCCCCCCACACACACACACACACATCCCAGGCCAATTTCAGACAGAAACTTGTCATCAAGACACCTCTCTGATGAGGAGACAGAATTATATCAAACTGCCTAACCTGCAGACCCACATACAGATCCAGTCACACTGCACTAGTTAAAGGTAACGGATTTATTCACGGCTTCAGTTGGAAATGCAACTTTACTACTTAGTACCAGCCCACAGCAACAGAGGAAGCATCAGTCTCTGCCTGCAGCATTTCCACCCCAAAGTATTCCTCCTCCTCACCACCTCTCAAGGCATTTGAGAAACTTTGTAATTAAGTCACCTCGCAATCCTTCCTGAATAACTCTGAGAAATCTCAAACCCTAATAGAGTATCATGAACTGAGGCTCGATGCATTGCTCTGCTCGTTTCCAAGCTATCCTTTACTGCTGTATCATCTTCATACCTGTGAACAAAGGCCCTCACCACTGTCAACTAGACTGTGGGGAATATGTGGGAGAAAAGTTAATCAACCTTTGGACACCTTCACTTCATAGAACTTTGCTAGTGGCCTTAGTTTTAGAGTTACAGAAAATACATGTCTCACAGGGGACACCACCTTAACAGGACATGGGGCCTCAGTGACACTGACAGCTATGCAGGCACTAGTATATCTACTGGCAGGAAAACTCAAGCCAGACAGCCTTCTGCGGAGGGTCCTGACGAAGCGTCCTACAACCAAGGGAAAGGTGGGCAGTGTTTTTCTCAGGCAGGGAGCTCTGGCAGCAGTGGCAGGGTGTGGATACAGTGACCATGGGTTTCCTGAGCTGAGGACTGGACAACACTGCCAGATGTCTTGTACTGTAAGCTCTGGGCATACTTCAGGGTCAATTGTTAGGTGTGGTGGGTGGATGTTGGGTGTTTCGGAGAATAAGAACCTTGGTTTCACTGCTTGCACAGTGAGAAAGGTAGATAACACTATAAAAACCTCAACCTCTAGATGCATTAACAATGGAGGAAAAGACAGATTGGTACTCACACTAAAGAAGACACACAAAGTTGCAGGCAGGCATAATTAAAAGATTTAAGTCTTAGTTGTGCCTGTCTGAAGCTTGACTTGTCTTCTTTGTGGTAAGTAACGATCTACCTTTTCCTACATTGTTGATATTCCTACCTGGAGTTTCCATTGTTTGATTTAAACCTCAAGATGAGCTATGTACTGTTTAGGTGAGTGGATGGTGAGGCAAACCAAGTCTCCTTGCCACCCCCTCCCCACCACAACCACTGCCGCCATCACCACAACTACTCCTCCCCCCCCCCCCCCCCCCAGTTATACAAGACTTGCTTAGGCACATGGGACTCTGTCTGTGTCAAAATTTGTTTCCCTAGCGGCTCAGGGCATCCTTGTGGAGCGATGTAAATCAGCATCTACTCCTGGTGGGATGGGTGTACCGTTGGGTAGTACCTACACCCACACAATACACAATATAGAGCACTCAGTTGGTCAGTCTGCCCAAGAAGCAGTCTCAGAATTATAGTAACAGGTCACCGGCCTGCCATAAAACTTCTATTGTAATCAAGAGAGCAGAGGGAACCTTTGAGGAGGTATCCCCGTTCTATACTTGCAAGGCGTTGGAAGGTATTGGTGGGTCTTCAAAGTGATAAGTGACTTCATAATGCAACACTTCTAGTTGAAGCCACCATTTCAAACCAAAGTATCTAAGCTTCTGGAATGAATGGCCTTAGGTGACTACCCTGTTGTGACTGAGTTTCGTAACACCCTTAATTTCTATATTGGTATGGTTTCTTGCTCTGATACGAGAGATCGCCCTTGAGGAGTTAAGTGATGAATGGAAAAATGTGGGTGGCACAGAACTACAGTACTGTATGAGGAGAGTTAATGGCACATTGGAATAAACTGCAACATGTATTCTAACATACAGTACTTAAGAACTGCCTAACAAATCCTTGCAGGTTATATCCATCTTAAAGGTTTGACTGTTTGTTCCCAGTCCAGTGTGATGACTCGGGTGCCAAAGATTTGGTCATACCACTATGGCATGTGACAGGGTGGCTATGTTTGCAAATTTTAGAGGCTCAGCTTGCAAGTTGGGCCATTCTTGTACAGTTCTTCTGAAATGTATTAAATTGTTGTGGGGATCACCCACTATGAAGCAAAGTATGGGGTTTATAATGAAGAAAGGAAAATTCTGGAATTGAAAGTTAAAGAGATGGATATCCTATGGTGAAAAATACAAAATCAAATAGGGGTAATGCAGGAGTAGGTTTAATAATGAATAAAAAATAGGAGTGCGGGTAAGCTACTACAAACAGCATAGTGAATGTATTATTGTGGCCAAGGTACACACAAAGCCCACCCCTACTACAGTAGCAAAAGTCTGTATGACAACTAGCTCTGCAGATGAAGAAGAGGTTGATGAAATGTATGCTGAGATAAAAGAAATTATTCAGACAGTGAAGGGAAGCGAAAATTTAATAGTCATGGGGGACTGGAATTTGACAGTAGGAAAAGAAAGAGAAGGAAACGTAGTAGGTGAATATGGAATAGGGGTAAGAAATGAAAGAGGAAGCCACCTGGTAGAATTTTGCACAGAGCATAACTTGGTTCAAGACTTATGAAAGAGGGTTGTATACATGGATGAGGCCTGGAGGTACTGAACCAGGTTTTAAATTGTAAGACATTTCCAGGAGCAGATTTGGAGTCTGACCACAATCTATTGGTTATGAACTGTAGATTAAAACTGAAGAAACTGCAAAAAGGTGGGAATTTAAGGAGATGGGACCTGGATAAACTGACTAAACCAGAGGTTGTAGAGTGTTTCAGAGAGAGCATAAGGGAACGATTGACAGGAATGGGGGAAAGAAATACAGTAGAAGAAGAATGGGTAGCTTTGAGGGATGAAGTAGTAAAGGCAGCAGAGGATCAAGTTGGTAAAAAGACGAGGGCTAGTAGAAATTCTTGGTAACAGAAGGTATATTGAATTTCATTGATGAAAGGAGAAAATACAAAAATGCAGTAAATGAAGCAGGCAAAAAGGAATACAAACATTTAAAAAACGAGATCGACAGGAAGTGCAATGGCTAGAGGACAAATGTAAGGATATAGGGGTAAGATAGATACTGCCTACAGGAAAATTGGAGAGACCTTTGGAGAAAGGAGATCCATTTGTATGAATATGAAGAGCTCAGATGGAAAACCAGTTCTAAGCAAAGAGGGGAAAGCGGAAAGGTGGAAGGAGTATATAGAGGGTCTATACAAGGGCGATGTACTTAAGTACAATATTATGGAAATAGAAGAGGACATAGATGTAGATGAAATGGGAGATATGATACTGCATGAATAGTTTGACAGAGCACTGAAAGACTTAAGTCAAAACAAGGCCCTGGGAGTAGACAACATTTCATTAATACTACTGACAGCCTTGGGAGGGCCAGTCCTGACAAAACTCTACTATCTGGTGAGCAACATGTATGAGACAGGCGAAATACCATCAGACTTAAAGAAGAATATAATAATTCTAATCCCAAAGAAAGCAGGTGTTGACCGACATGAAAATTACCGAACTATCAGTTTAATAAGTCATGGCTGCAAAATACTAATGAAAATTCTTTACAGACAAGTGGAAAAACTGGTAGAAGCCAACCTCGGGGAAGATCAGTTTGGATTCTGTAGAAATGTTGGAACACTTAAGCCAATACTGACCCTACGACTATCTTAGAAGATAGATTAAGGAAAGGCAAACCTATGTTTCTAGCATTTGTAGACTTGCTTTTGACAATGTTGACTGGAAAACTCTTTCAAATTCTGAAGGTGGCAGGAGTAAAATACAGGGATCGAAAGGCTATTTACAATTTGTACAGAAACCAGATGGCAGTTCTGAGTCAAGGGGCATGAAAGGGAAGCAGTGGTTGGGAAGGGAGTGAGACAGTGTTGTAGCCTATCCCTGGTGTTATTCAATCTGTTTATTGAGCAAGCAACAAAGGAAACAAAAGTAAAGTTTGGAGTATGAATTAAAATCCATGGAGAAGAAATAAAAACTTTCAGGTTCACTGATGACTTTGTAATTTTGTCAGAGACAGCAAAGGACCTGGAAGAGCAGTTGAATGGAATAGACAGTGTTTTGAAAGGAGGATATAAGATGAACATCAACAAAAGCAAAATGAGGATAATGGAATGTAGTTGAATTAAGTTGGGTGATGCTGAGGGAATTAGATTAGGAAATGAAACGCTTAAATTAGTAAATGAGGTTTGCTATTTGGGGATCAAAATAACTGAGGTTGGTCGAAGTAGAGAGGATATAAACTGTAGACTGGCAATGGCAAGGAAAGCGTTTCTGAAGAAGAGAAATTTGTTAACATTGAGTATTGATTTAAGTGTCAGGATGTCGTTTCTGAAACTATTTGTATGGTATGTAGCCATGTATGGAAGTGAAACATGGATGATAAATAGTTTGGACAAGAAGAGAATAGAAGCTTTTGAAATGTGGTGCTACAGAAGAATGCTGGAGATTAGATGGGTAGATCACATGACTAATGAGGAGGTATTAAATAGAATTGGGCAGAAGAGAAATTTGTGGTACAGCTTGACTAGAAGAAGGGATCGGTTGGTAGGACATGTTTTGAGGCATCAAGGAATCACCAATTTAGTATTGGAGGGCAGCGTGGAGGGTAAAAATCGTAGAGGGAGACCAAAAGATGAATACACTAAGCAGATTCAGAAGGATGTGGGTTGCAGTAGGTACTGGGAGATGAAGAAGCTTGCACAGGATAGAGTAGCGCGGAGAGCTGCATCAAACCAAACCAGTCTCTGGACTGAAGACCACAACAACCACCATCATATAGTGAAGCTAAAAAAGCATTCAAAACTGTGCAATCTGCGATGTTCACTACTATTCTCAGCCACATACCGCTGCATATCATCAGAAGCCCTCTAAGCTTTTCTCACTACCATGCAAGCAACTCCTCCCCTAAGTAAAAAAAAATCATACAAAAAGTCGTTAGAAATCAAAGGTAGCTAAATGTTCGATTTTTGCGTGCTCTCCCTTTGTGATGGTGATTTTATTGTCGAAGATATTCACATCCACATGGAGGAACTGAAAATCCAGGCACCATCTAACGTTCCCCTGGACATCTCTGGTAAATCACTGCCACTGGGGAGGGAAGACAGGACAATCATTGCCAATCAATGGCTCCCACAGTGGCTTCCGTGTTGCAGTGGAACTTAAATGGATACCAATCACATTTGGAAGAATTACAGCTGCTAGCCCAGGAAAGACTGTTCTGCATATGCTTACAAGAAACTCAGTTTAAAGTCATCGACACACCTGCATTATGGGGCTACCGCCCCTGCAGTGCAGCAAATATTATTATATTGGAGATACAACTAAGGATGGATTGGCTGTTTTGTTTGACAGATGCCACTCCTTTCCTGTCCCTCTTGCCACACTCATACAAGCAGTTGCAGTGGGCGTTCTCGTACCAGTTAAAAATCACAGTTCGTTCTTTGTCTTCCACCTCATAGTTGGTTGGATGCAGATGCACTAACTAAATTCTTCTGGACACTTCCCCCATCCGTTCCTCCTCATGGGGGACCTCGATGCACACAGTGTGCAGTAGGACTTGGCTACCACTTGCTCCATGAGTCAAATTATCGTGTGACTTGTCCATTTAAGTAATATCTGCATTTTGAACTCTGGTCAGATGACACACTTTTTTAGAGCTACAGGGTCATCTTCAGCCATTGTCCCCTGGTTTTACTCCCTAGCTGTTGCAGACAGTTCAGTGGGAAGTGGCCACAAATTTGCATTCCAGTGACCACTTCCTGGTGTGGATTCGTTTGATGATTACTTGGTCACTGGTCAACAGGAAACTGTGGAGAAAAATAGTTCAAATGACAAATTGGTTTTGTTAACGTCAGGAGGTCATCTTAAAATAACAGGTTTGTGCCAGGAGATAGACCATATGAGGTTTTACCCAAAATACCAGAGAATTTCATTGTAAAAATCGGAAAACTATACTCACATCATAATGTCCTGTCACTTTCAGAATAGTCACCTTCGTCATGTCTGGAGCGATTCCAGTGTTCACATTTTTGGAAGCACTCCTAGAAATCTGCAGAGTTAAGGGTGTTCAGGACCTGTTGGATTCCACATGGATGTCTTCAATTGAGTCAGTCACCCTTTCAATGTGATTTTTGTCTTCGGGAGCAGATAGAAGTCACATAGGGCTAGATCTGGTGAGTAGGCATGGTGAGGGCAATTGCTATCTTGTTTCTGGCCAGGAATTCCTTCACAACCAGCGAGGTATGCCTGGGTGTGTCGTCATAGTGCACCAACCAGTCTTTCTTTTCCACAATTCTGCCCACTTGCACTGAACATTTTCCCTCAGTCGCCTCAAAACCTCGCAGTAAAATTGCCCGTTCACAGTCTGACCATGTGGAACAAACTCCTTACACACTGTTCCCCAAATGTCGAAAAAAATGATCAATATTGACTTCATGTTGCTGCGAACATTATCTGGACTTGTGACCAAGACACCCAACCTCATTCCTTCACAACCTCAACATCTTCTCTCCTACCTGCTTCACTTGGTCTTCCTCAATGCTGTATGCCATCTTCTTCAACACTGACCATCTCCTCTGATGGCTCCATCCACACAACTGTCAACATTAAAGTCACCAAGAGTACCCGCATTTCGACAGCTGCCATCTCTTCCACACAAAAAAGTACCTCCCATACAGTCTAGCCATCTGGGGTTAGTACATATGTAATAAAAAGAACTACCTTGCTCAGTTCGCTGAAGGCCTGACAAAAGGCCTTCACAGACCAGCACTGTTGCCCAGACTTTGTCCACAAACATTTCCCCTGCCATATTCTCATTCCCTGCCAATCCTCCCACCACTTCCAAGGACCAGCTACAAAGGTGTGCCCACTGCATCATCCAGTACCACCCCAGACTGGAACAACTGAACCACATCCCCTTTGTCAGAGCTTTGATTATCTATAATCGTTCTGTGAAATGAGGGACATCCTCTCAGAGATCCACTCAACCTCCACAACATCCTAGTTCATTCCTGTGCCACTCTCATCTCTCTTTCCTCTTCTGGCTTACCCCAATTTCCTCCTATCACTTTGTAGTATGATCCTTTTAGTGCAGACCTTGCTCGGACTTGGTTCATGAGTTTGGTCTTGATTTCTAGTTTCACTGCCAGTGCTATCTTCACCTTCTAGTAATGATTATGGGGTCTCCAGTATTGGGTTTGATGTGCCACCTTTACCATATCTTGCAGAAGTGAGAATCGTGCAGAGGAGGTCACCCACTGTGCCCTTCCACCCCGGCACCCTTCCTTCCTGTTGTTGTAGTACATCCAAAACACAGCACATTAGCTGTCCCATTGTTGGCAGGGGAGGGGGTTGTCAGGTACCCACCAGATGGTAGGCCCTTGACCAAGCAGAGGTGGCACTGTCAATTCCTGCACTGCACACTCCCCATATAAGCCATGGAGTACACTACGTGATCAAAAGTATCCGGACACCTGGCTGAAAATTACTTAAAAGTTCATGGTGCCCTCCATCGGTAATGCTGGAATTCGATGTGGTGTTGGCTTACCCTTAGCCTTGATGACTGCTTCCACCCTCACTGGCATATATTCAATCAGGTGCTGTAAGGTTTCTTGGGGAATGGAAGCCCAGGTATTGATGTCGGTTGGTTAGGCCTGGCACGAAGTCGGCATTCCAAAAGATCCCAAAGGTGTTCTATAGGATTCAGATCAGGACTCTGTGCAGGCCAGTCTGTTACGGGGATGTTATTGTTGTGTAACCATTCTGCCACAGGCTGTGCATTATGAACAGTTGTTCAATCGTGTTGAAAGATGCAATTGCCATCCCCGAATTGCTTTTCAGCAGTAGGTGCTTAAAACATCAATGTAGGCCTGTGCTGTAATAGTTCCATGCAAAACAAGGGGTGCAAGCCCCCTCCATGAAAAACACGATCACACCATAACACCACCGCCTACGAATTTTACTATTGGCACTACACAAGCTGGCAGATGATGTTCACTGGGCATTCACCATACTCGCACTCTGTCATCGGATTGCCACATTATGTACCATGATTTGTCACTTCACACAAGATTTTTTCCACCGTTCAGTCGTCCTGTGTTTACACTCCTTACACCAAGCGAGGCGTCATTTGGTATTTACCAGCATGATGTGTGGCTTATGAGCAGCTGCTAGACTATGAAACCCAAGTTTTCTCACCTCCTGCCTAACTGTCATAGTACTTGCACTGAATCCTGATGCAGTTTGGGATACCTGCTTGATGGTCTGCATAGAAGCCTGCTTATTACATATTACGATCCTCTTAAACTGTCTGCGGTCTGTCAGTCAATAGACAAGGTCGGCCTGTAAGCTTTTGTGCTGTACGTGTGCCTTCATGTTTCCACTTCACTATCACATTGGAAACAGTGGAGCTTGGGATGTTTACAAGTGTGGAAATCTCGTGAACAGATGTATGACACGAAGTGACACCCAATCACCTGACCATGTTCGAAGTGCGCGAGTTCCTTGGAGCGCCCTATTCTGCTCTCTCCCACTTCTAATGACACTCTGACTACTGAGGTCGCTGATATGGAGTATCTGGCAGTAGGTGGCAGCACAATGCACCTAATAATAGTAATAGTAATTTTTGGGGGTGTTCAGATACTTTTGATCACATAGTGTATGTGCCCGTCATGACTAGGGTATGGGGACTCCTGGCAGCAGGTTACTGGCCAGGTAGCTCCAGCTGTGGCTGGGTGGCAACCATCGGGAGAGCCCCTGTTCAGAGTGGGTGGAACCATGGCAGATAGTTCGCACATGAAGAGACATAAACTTTTATCTCACTGGTGCTCATATGGCCCCAGCAGTGTAAAGGCCTCGTATGATGCCACTATGTCTGATCCCAATGCATTCCCTTCCCATGCCGTGCAGTAGGAGGAACTCGAGGTTAAACGACAAGGAACAAAATTCTTCCCCCAGTACCTGGTCTGTGTGGGGATCGATGGGGACACAGCTATTGGCCACAAAACCTTTACTTCTTGTGTAAAACATTCAGAACAAATATAGGGAAGTTGCCGCCATCCCTAAGACGGAGAGCGGCTCCCTCCTGATAAAAATGTCATCTCCTGCCCAGTCACAGGTGCTGCTCTCTTGTGAAAAGTTGGGTGACATTCCCATGACTGTCACTCCAGACAAGAGTCTCAGTATGGTCCAGCGCATCATCTTTCACTGTGATCTTCTTCTGCAGTCTGACAATGAGCTGCAGGCCAAATTAGAGTGAAGGGGTGTATGCTTCATCCGTTGTGACCATAGGGGAGCAAGGGAAAACAGAGTTGCTACCAGGACCTTCATCTTGGCTTTTGGGGGTGATGTGTTGCCTGAGAAAGTCAGGGTCTAACATTGTGACGTGAAAACCTATGTTCCTCCTCCTGTTAGATGCTTCCGGTGTATGAAGTTCGGACATGTGTCTTCCCGTTGCACTGCTTCCCATGTCTGCAGGGATTACGGATGTCTGTTGCACGTGAACGTTCCTTGTCCCCCCCCCCTCAAATCTTTGTAAACTGTGGAGAGCTCCACACTCCCTGCTCACCAGATTGCTCCGTTATTAAATGTGACCAGAAAATCCAAGAGTGTAAGACCCTGAACAAGCTTACATGTCAAGAGGCCATAAAGTATAAGTGTCCAAATCCCAGACAGTTGACGCAATCTTGTGCAAAAGCTGTAACATCGTCGCTTTCAGCCGACAGTGCCTTTCTGTGTTGTGCCTCTTACAGCGAACCATAAGGGCTGCCTGCTGATGCCTGCCTCCCAGGTGGCTGGAGGTCCTTCTGGTGTTACCATCGCACCTGCTTCGGGACCATTGGCTCCCCAACTGCCTGGGACACCGGTGCTCATCCTCCAGCCAGAGGTGCCAAAACCATCTCCAGCTTCTCTAACTAGGAAGAGGTCCCTTGGGGCTCTACCTTTCATGGTCCCTGCTGGCTGTTGGACTTTTATTCTTCCTCTGTCCCTGAAACCAGTTCAGGAAAACCTCAGTCCTCATCTTCTGAGGAGGAGGAGGAGGAGGAGGAGGAGGACAAACAAAAGTCCTCGAAGATGAAGGAAACTTCGGTGGCCCCCCACACCACTGGTCTCTGCATTTACTACTTCTGTGCCCAAGATGGAGATTCTGGTGGCCACTGAGACACCAGATCTCCCAGGCAATGTTCCAGAGAACCTATGTCAGCAGATCCCCTGACATCTCAGCTGGTGGCAGTACATACCCTGGGTCATAACCTGCACCCCTCCAGTCGCTTAATACCCCAATAGTATTCAGATGCTCTTATCCTCCGGTGGAACTATACCAGATTTTTCCACCACCTAGATGGGCTATGGCAGCTTTTAAGCACTTGCCCTGCATTCTATGCTGCCATCCAGGATACATGCCTTCCAGCAACTCAGACCCGTGCCCTTCGTGGCTACTGAAGTGATTTTAAAAATTGTAAAAACTGAGAGGGTACTGGGTGGAGTTCGTACCTTTGTGCTGAACTCTGTATTCATTGATCTTGCCTCTCATGATACTCCATTGGAGGCTGTGTCTGTCTGGGGACAGGCATATCAGGATCTGTAATGTTCATTTCCATGATGATGATGATGATGATGATGATGATGATGATGATGATGATGATGATGATGTGTCCCAGGATATACTGTCTGCATTACTTTTTAAGCTCCTGCCACCTTTCCTAGTTGTGGGTGCCTTCAGTGCCAATAACCCTCTGTGGGGTGGAACAGTGATCACTGGCCATGATGAAGACATCGAAACTTTACTGGCACAACTGGATCTTTGCCTCTTGAACTGTGGTGTCTCCACACTTTCAGTGTGGCACGTGAAACTTATTCAAACATTGAGCTCTCCTTTTGCAGTCATGGTCTTCTCTCACCTGTCCACTGAGTGTCCAAGATGACCTCTATTGTAGTGCCCTCTTGCCAATCTTGCTGTCCCTCCCTCAGCATTACTCCCCTAGGTGGCCTCCCAGATGGGTTCTCCGTAATGCTGACTGGGATGGGTTCATCTCTGCTATCATCCTTAGCTCCCTGTCACAAGGCAGTATGGATTCAGTTATTCAGCATACAATGGCAGCAGTTCTGGCAGCCAACCAACCCATCCCCTCTTCCTCACTGTCCCCCCATTGGAAGACCAGGTGGACCCCAGAGATCACTGCAGCCATTAGAGATTGTAGGTGAGCTCTACAAGCCCCCCCCTCCAACACCATCACCAGTGCACCTTATTGCCTTTAACGGCTCCGTCCCATGTTTGTTACCTTATAAAATGATGAAAGCAAGAATCCTGGTCCTTTTCTATGGAAGGGAGCACCACCTCCCACAGCAGTGACCCAGAATTGGGTTTACAGTTGCTGTATGCCTCCAGTGTCTCTGTTCGGAACTGTAACTTCCTCCACTGTCACCTCTGGTCAGGGAGACATTGCATCTGTCCCCATGACTTGTGCCCCGACCTCGGATTTGCCTTGAATTCTCTTATCATCCAAAAGATTCCCCACAATTTTTCGCTGCTTGTTCTGGCTGCCCTCCAGATGTATCTGGGTTCGGAAGCGTATTCACTGACAGCTCAATGGTCGAGGGCCGAACAGGCTTTGTATACACACATGCACAGAGCAGTGAACTCCACTCTCTGCCAAACGGCTGCATTGTCTTCACAGCTGAATTGATGGCTATTAAATTAGCACTTATCCATGTTTGTTCGTGCACCGACAAAGAGTATCATAATCTGTAGTGACTCCCTTGGCAGCCCTCAGGCTATAGACCAGTGCTACTCTCCTAACCCACTGGTTATGGCTATCCAGGATCTTGTCTCTGACTTCCATCAAGCTGGGCAGCCAGTCATTTTCATTTCGAGGCTTGGTCATGTTGGGATTTGGGGAAATGAACGAGCCGGCCAGCAGGATGCGGATTCTGGAAATTGGGGTCCCAGAACCGGACTTTCGGCTGTTTATACGCCATTGATTGCTGGAAGCTTGGAACCCAGAATGGTTTGACCTGATCGCCCCAAACAAACAGAACAATTAAGGAAGTCACTACCACATGGCAGTCTTCTTTGCATGCTTCTCGCAGGGAATACACTGTCCTCTGTAGACTGGATTTGCCACTCTTGGCCGACCCATGGTCACATTCTCAGATGTGAGGATCCTTCTCACTGCCGATGCAGAGCCTGCCTGACAGTGCCCCACTTACTTGCAGACTGCCCTGATTCGGCTACTTTGAGGCGGCATTATAATCTTCCTGATTCGCTCCCTTTGGTGCTAGCAGACAACGACAAGTAGGCCGACCTGGGGCTACCATTTTACCTGCAAAGGTGGTTTCTATTCATCCCTGTAAGGTAGGGGTTCTTGGTGTCATTGACTGTCATGGAGTTGACGGGGTGTCCTTCTTTGGATCCCCCCTCCCCCAGGGCCCCTTGGTGGCCCTTGCCTGGCCTCTAACCTTCCCACCTTTTTATTCTCTTTATTCTTTTTCATTTCTTGATTCTAATGCCATGTGGTCACTGATCTTTTATCGACTTGTGTGTGCTGTCTGTTTCCTGGACTTTTATCATGGTTTTTATGTTTTTAGTTACATTCAAGCTTTCCAGCATTTGCCTTTTGCCTCTTTCCTTTGTTGACTACTTCTGGTTTGCCATGTAACGGATGAAGGGGCTGATGACCTTGCAGTTTAGTCCCTTTCACTACAAACCAACCAACCAACTAACTCAATCCTATCCCTTTGCCACAGGGATTTTTATTACTGTTGGAGACCCAGGTGGAAGATCTTCCAAACTCACTCACCCAACACTTTCTGTTCCAGTCCTATTGCAGACTTATCCTACCACACCAGAGACCGGACCATCAGTGAAATTGCACAGCCTTTTATATAGGCATGACTATCAACCAGCTGTCCCCCAGAATGAATGCCATTGCCAGACTGGCCAAGAACAAAGTGGACCACCCTGTGGTAAACTATGCAGCTGTACATATTGTGGTTGACTGCAATCTGGATCCTGTCTTACACCACCAGCTTTTCTGAACTGTCCAGATGGGAGTTACCCTTACAACACATTTTCCGCTCCTGAAAAAAATCCCAGGCTCAACCTACAGTAATCCACTGTCCCCACACCCTCCACCTAATAGTTTTAATCCCCTATAGTATATCACCTACTCCCAATCGACGTCCCATCACCCTCATTGTATGCTGCTCTAGGACAAGGCACCCACCAGTTTTTATCCCTTCTCTGCTTCTATTCTTTTCTGATCCTCATTTCACCCTCCCCTCCCGTTGCACAGCCTCCCAGTGCTGTGCCAGGCAGCTTTGACCTCCCTCCTCCTAGTTCCTTCTCAATCTGCCAGACAGCATTTTCTCCCCCCCCCCCCCCCCCCCACCTGTACACTATCCCTCTTGTTTTTTGTTTCTCATGTATTCATACTATGCAAAGGGTGCTGTTGACTGCCGTAATTCTTCACCATCATTCAGCTGGTGAAATGTTGAATCTTGTTTCCTTTTTTTCACATATCCACTGTAACTCTAAAAAGTGTAAGATGACTGTATCTCACATACTGTTTCATGAAAGATTGTAATAAAAGTAATAGTATCATATTTTTTGACATACAGTTTAAGCAATAAATGTTAGATAGGAAGCTCTTACTACAGTTAATCCATGAGAGAGCTGAAATTTGCTGTTAAAGTTTACCTAATGCAAAGTAGCAATAGAAGTTGCTGGAAATCTTGTACTGATATAGTGTCTGTTTATCTTTCAGGAATAAAACTCCGAGGAAAGGACAAGGGCCAACCGTTACTGCCCCCTGGGACGAAAAAGTAGTTTCGTCCTTGGGGGCACAACTGTACTGCATGTGTGTGTATCGATTGACAAGTTTGTCCTGCTGGTGGGAATCTATTTCTAGAATATTCCTGACAGCTTTGTGTCTTCAGTTTTAAGAGGAAGGGATGGGGAAAGATTGCAATTTCTCAACGTACTTTAGTATGTTCAGATAGTTGGTTTCTTCCAAATTTTGTTTTCAGCACATGTAACAGAAAAAAAATTAAACTACTTATTTCACTGTCTATAATATATTGATCAAGTTGTTTCTTAGATAACAATTTAAGGGAATTGTTTTATTTTTTACTGCAAGTAATCTCATTACGTGCATAATCACAATTGCTCTGTATTTAAGAAAACCATAATATGTTGAAATAGTCATGATGCCTTGTACAGGAAAGACATGGCTGTAAGGTTGGGGGTAATGTTTAGGAAGATATCCTTTATATTGCAGTGATTCAAAGATCAATGTATAAATTGGTGCATTTAAGACTTATTCAGAAGTATGTTTTGAAATTTGGTGAACTATGTCTTATGTAGGAACATATCTGATATATTGTAAGATAATTTCTTATTATCTAATGTACTAATATGGCATGTGGTTGTTTTAGTATTTGTTATTATTATTCATTGTGTATTGTTGATGGTTTGAATACCAATTTCCCTTCTTCAGCACACACACACAATGAAGAAGAATTAAGTTTAGAGTAACAGGCTTCTTTCTGACATGACATTCCTGAAAAACTAATTTCAGAAGTTACTCTCAAGTGCCAGATTAGATCTTTCTGTAATTCAAATACAGCTGGTTCCCAGGAATGTTTATAAAGTGTGGCCTGTCACCCATATTTGATGTGAGTTTGTTTAATTTTGGAGACATAGATAAATGAGTTAGCTAAATGTTTTTTGCAGTTAATGTTTTATCTTGTTAGAGTTTCTCAAGTATTTGTATACAGAGCTTTTGTTTAAACAAATATTAATGGTAGTTAAAATAGAAACAGACTGATGCTGTAGGGTGGAAAACGCAGTGTTGTATCATGCTTTCGATGTCCATTATTTGATAACTGTTTAATTTGAAAGTTTTCTTTAAGTTTGTATTTTTAACACATGTTATAAATTGACTGGACTGCTATTACAAGTTTTGCATTTTTTATTTTTTTTAGTCCTCCTTTACTTAATGCAGACTGATTTGTTGTATTTCATTGTGTAGCCTTGTTACTACAGTAGCAGTACCAACACCTGTCGGTGCTGCGTGTTATGAAATAAATTTATTTAATGTCAGGACTGAAGCAGATTGTGTAATGTGAAGGTTATAAGGTCAGTATATAATATGGTCAATTCGAATGGTTGTTTAGGTCATAAATCAGGTGGATATGGGCAATGAGACTTTTTTTTATGCTGGTTTTTTATCCACTTTCCAAAAAAACACAATCAATAAATATGGAATGTATTCCACCTTTGTGACTATTAAATCTCATTTGGGCCAGACGCATTTCACTTTATTTTGAACATCTTCAATAGTCTTTTTTTTTTTTTTTTTTCCATCTAATTTTTAAATTTTCTTCTGTATCCAAGAGTCACACTGCACTCCACTGATACAGAGCATGCTATCATTTTCATGTTTTATAAATTCACATTGTGTGGACTTACAAAACATGAAAATAATATATTCCGTGTCAGTGAAGTGCAGTGTGATAAAACTCTGGCACTTGGATGTAGGAGAATGTTTGGAAATTGAGCAAAAAATTACAAATGCAACTTCTTCACCAACTACCATTTTTCAACAACTTACATTTAAAAAGTAACAAATTTCATTAATGCAAAATTTTAATGTTTTTGTTCTTCAGATATAAACCATTGCATTCTTGCCTCCTGTCCATAACAGTATTATAGTGAAATGAGAGACTAGTAGACGTTGTTTGTTGGTGTCCATAAAACAGTTAGCACCTATGTGTGTTCAGTGCAAATACCAGTTAAAACATTTATCAGGTTTGTTATTTGCTTTGTTTTTTGCTGATATTTGAAGTTTGTTGAAATGCTTGAGAATATTATCTTTCATATGATTCCCATACGAAATGTTTTCATGTTTTAGATGTTGTTAATGGAAGGTTGTAGGAAGGACTCCTAAAGAGAACTTAAAAGCTTGAAGAGCTGACTGGTGTTTTCTTTCATGACAATCATTGTGGTATAAATTTTTTTAATATTCTGTTAAGGAGTTACATAAAATTTATAGCAGTGGTTAGTTTCATTTTTGGCAAATGAAAACCGCTTAAAACATTTTGGAAATAATCCCAAATATAATAAAACTTATAACAAGTTGTTAAACTGAGTATTTTTAACAAATAGAGCAAGTTTTGCTTCTAATGAATTTGCATGCCACATCGAAGTATTGAGGAGGACTAATTTCACTTTTTTTGTCCGGCATTTGACAGGCGACCTGCATCTGACATTATTTGCACCATGCTGCCTGTGAATCAGTAGCTGCCAACAGTGACTAAGTTTCCTAACAATGTACTAAGTGCTGTTACTCACAAGCACAGTCACAGTGTTGTACAGAACCATGCAAACATGTAGTGTATTTCATATGATGCAGGTCCAGTTCGCTGTGTATACTGGATTGAAAATACTTCAGCGCAGCAGGGAATATCTTGCATTCTTCTGCATTTGGCACTTTGAATACAGTTATTCCAAACTTTTAATACGCAGGGTCTCGAGCCATATTACACACTCCTCATGTGGAATAACCCAATTCAAATTTTCTTAGATGCCAACAACTTCAGTTCAAATATGTAAGTGCACATACCTGCTTTAAGTGATAATATTAGTACAGCGGAATATTTTGAAATCTACAGATTCCAGTGTCAGTCCTTCAATAAACTTGCAGAATGTATGAACGCCCACAAATAAGCTGGCCATATTGATTACTCTTAAATTGTCAAGCCTTACAGCTTGAGCCATTTTTGTCGTGTGGTGCAGAACTCGTTTCCCTGAACTCTGAAGTGTGGGAATTTGCACTCTAGTATTCTCCCCTAGTGCTACCTTCCTGCTCTTGATGCATGTTAGCCTTACCCAGGCTCATTTATTTATATTTATTCATCTGCATATTTGTGTGGGTGGGTGCGCACACATTTTTTATTTATTTAATGGGGGAATGGATATGTTATCACCTAGTGGGATATTTGACATATGTACTTGGTCATTTAGTAGTAGTTTCTTTTTTGGCCCCAGCAAGGGCCTCACCACTCCATGAGCACATGCTTGGCTACCACAGAGCCCCAGCCATTGCAGCGTAACTTCCTTTTTGTACTGCAAGCTTTTACTTTAATTCATCCTGTTTCCCCTCTGCTCTTCTATCGTATGGTATACTTGGTGCAGACCCTGTTAGAACCTGGCTTATGATTTGGGACTAAAGTTTCAACTTCTGGCATTTTCTACAACTTTTCATTAAATAAATACATTATTTGGGTTTGAACTGCCACAGATTTTCAAAATTCTCCAGAAGTGTTGAGTGTGCAGGGAAGGTCACCAAATGTGATGTGTGCTCCACCTTCTTGCCTTCTCATCTATGCACCCTTCCCTTTAATACAGTAATATGCCCAAAACCCAGCACAGTAGCAATCACGTTGTGAAGGGAGTTGTCAAATACCTGCATAGACCCGCTGACCACACAGGAATAGCCCTATTGAGCTGAAAACTCTGAAAGTATGTGAAGGCGTATATGCTCATTGTGACTGGAGCATGGGGACTCAAAGCAATGGATTGTTGGCCAAGTAGCCTTTGCTGAGGCTGGGTGGTGCTCCTGGAGACAGCACCCATTCGGAGTGGGTGGCACCTTGGTGGATGTGCTGCAAATGAATCGTATGAAGTTATCTCCCACTGGTGGTCAATGATTGTAAAGTTATTAAGGATCAGATCTCAAATGCACAAAATCGTATTGAACTTTTAGAGAAAAGGAGGAAGAATGGATATTCAGTTTCTTCACATGTTACATAGTTTTGGAGGAAAAAGTCCTGGCCTCAGATCAAAAATTTGAAGAGTGTGCACAAACTTTAAATAATGTGCAGCTTTTCGGGGATGAAGTAACTCATCCAAATAATGAATTTAAAGGATTGTGGGATGAGTTTGCTAAAATGAGACAAGAAATCACAGAAAGTCTGTTTAGAGGGAAATCTTTAGATACAAATAATTCATTAGAAGAGCTAGAATTATCAATAGCATGTGAACCTCTACAAGCATTTCACAAAGTTTAAATCTGATGGAGATGTACACCCAACATACTTCTTAAGAGTTTTTTCAGGATCTTTACCTCTAAAAGGATAGGATTCTCAGAAAAAAGATTTTACATTAAGTTATCTAGTAGGGGATGCTACTGAGTGGGCAGATTCTCACTCAGAAGAATTTACTTCATGGAAGGATTTTCAAGAGAAATTCAGATGCAAACACTGGTCACAAACAATACAAGAAAAAATTAACTTTAGAATTACTCGGTCCAAAGCACTATGATAGTTCTTGGGAAGTTTTAAAAATATATTGAGTGGCATTTAACATGATCTAAATATTTAGACAACCCAGTGGATGAAGTTCATTTAGCTATTTAAGTATTAGTGGGATGGCTACCATATTATGTACATAAAGAAATTTTGTACCGGCGTTGGGCTACTGTATGAGAATTTTCATTTGTGGAAAATCTAGATACTATAAATAACGAAAAGTATAGTCTATATCAGAAAGATACAGGTAATGAAAATTGCAAGTTTAACCAAAAGTTTCAAAAGAAACGAGAAATAAATTATTGCCAAGTGGCTGAATATCTGGGAGAACGGTTGAAACAACAATGATGTGACCTATGGAATGTGTTATTTTGAATCAAGAAAGTTATACTAAAATGAAGATTATGTATAACACAAGCAGTTGAAGTGCGATTTAATTAATTTTATTCACAGCAAAAATAGTTTTTCCTAGGAGTTACTGTTGTCACTTTTTTGAGGGGAGTAATAAAGGGGCCACGTATCAGAATAACCCAAAGATAAAAGTGACAAGCTAACATGTAGAAGGAAAAGTGTTGTGGAGGAGAGGAGCAATAGGAAGATCAGTCAAGCAAGTGAACTGTCCAGAGAAAATTGGAAGTATCTAGAAGTCTGGTATGGGATGTAGAGATAGGAAAAAGAAAAACAGAATGAGGAAGAACTGGAATACTCAAAATAATAGTAAAAAAGCTATGTGATGCACTTAATTTAAATCATAGGTGCTGATACTAGAGCTAGCGATCAGGTGACTGTACAGAAGTGGATAGCAGTCAGATAACCCTACCTACTAAACTGGAGATAGGAGCTCTACGGAGCAGGAGGTGTGGATGAAAGAGCTCCATGAAATTGAAGAACACAAAATATTAAAGATAGTATATGTATGGTTCTTGTCGATTTCAAGTTGAGTGTCAGATTTGTTATTTAAATACCAATTGGTAGCTGTCCTCATTTATCACACATTGAGCTGTAATTTTCAAGATAATATAAGAAGGTGAATTGCATCTCACTTCTTATTTATGTGTGGAATGAATGAGAACAAGAAGTTAATTTTCAACAGCTTTAGCTGGAGCTGGTACAAAGGCAAAGGCTGAGGCAAGTTTGAGGAAACATTGCTTCTTCCTCCAATTCCAAAGAGTCTGAGCATATGCCTGGCAAATCTTCTAGCAAAAAAATAAATAAAAATTAGATGGAAAGACTGATTTGAAACCCAAAGTGTACAATCTCCAGAACAGTCAGTCTGGTTGCAAAATGCCAGTTTAGACACTTCATCTACTGTATGTGACCACTTCCAGTTTTTAGCCAAAAAATTGTAAACTATGTAACTGAGTGATGTAATTTATATTATGAGTACCTTTGCGACGACTCCAGTGAAAATTTAGAACTTTAGCGTTGGAAACACATGAACAGTGATGAAATTTATTGTTTCCTACCTAAAGTGGAAAAAAATGAAGTAAACAGTTACAGGGGCAATGATCCATTACTGTCTACTCCAGTGTTCATGCAAATATTGGCCTTACTGTCAATTTTCTGTTACTAACAATGATACGCTTTGTTTTGATGACAATGAGAACTCTGGAGATGACAAAATCTGGAAAATTAGGCAGATTGTGGATCATCTAAGAAAATCATTTCCAGATGCATTCCATACCTTAAAAAAATAAAAAATAAAAAAATTGTGCACTGACGAAAGTTTAGTTCTCTACAAAGGTTGTGTCTTCCTCAAACAGTACATTACACATTTGGTGTAAAATCTTTTGTGCTGTGTGATAGTGAAACTGGATGTATTCTTTTCTTATTTGTATAGGTGCAGCAAAGGACATAAAAAAGAAAATAAGTTTGGTGTAAATGCTAGAATGCCTGGAAGTATTGTTGTTACTTTAGTAAAACACTACTTAGGTTAATATCATACACTGTATGTTGACAGTTGGTACACTGGCCTGGTGTTACTTTCTTTTCTGTATGGCAGAGTGACTAATGCTTGTGGAACTGTAACAAAAAACAGTGGAGACATGCCTCCTTTATCAAAACAACTTAAAACAAGTGAGACAGAGTTTATGTCAACTCTCAAACTTCTTGCACTTATGTGACAGGACAAATGGGAAGTGAGGATGCTTCGAATTCTCCATAAAAGTAAAATAACAACCACCAATAAAATTGACAGCAGCACCAATGAAGCAAAAGAAAAATAAACTAGCATTGTGAGCTACAACTGAAAATATGGGGGCTGTCAACAGGAGTGACATGAACACAAGTTCAATAGATTATGTATGAAAAGTGGCAAAATGGCATGATTTGGTGGATGTGTGTCTGTTGAATGCACATACATTGTATAAACCTCGAAAGGGAAGAAATATTTCAATATCTGGTTGTTGGCAGAAACTTACCAAGGAGATCATAGAGATTCGCCACTGGCCTCAGAGGGCTGTCGTGGAAGGAGATCATCTGATTGTGATAATCTTTTATGCCAAATGAAATGATAATTGAATGGACGCCCTAGCTGCAAACAGGCGTTGATGTACTTCGTCGGGGACATGTTGAAAATGTGTGCCCCGACCGGGACTCGAACCCGGGATCTCCTGCTTACATGGCAGACGCTCTATCCATCTGAACAACTGCGGGCACAGAGGATAGTGCGTCTGCAGGGACTTATCCCTTGCACGCTCTCCGTGAGATCCACATCCCCAACATGTCCACACCACTACATTCACACACGCTTTGCCCGAACTCGTACGGGACTTGGTAGATTAATCTGCCACAAGTAATGAGTATGATGGGCAAACATCTATTAGGCGCACTACGAATGTAGTGGTGTGGACATGTTGGGAATGTGGATCTCACGGGGAGTGTGCAAGGGATAAGTCCATGCAGACGCACTATCCTCTGTGCCCGCGGTGGTTCAGATGGATAGAGCGTCTGCTATGTAAGCAGGAGATCCCGGGTTCGAGTCCCGGTCGGGGCACACATTTTCAACATGTCCCCGACGAAGTACATCAACGCCTGTTTGCAGCTAGGGTGTCCATTCAATTATCATTTCATTTCTAGCAAAGCTGCATGGTCATCCACGGTAACTGTTCTTTCGGGAACAGATACTACCGTCATATATAGTTTTATGCCAAACCCAAGTGTCACAAATCCCAGGAACATCAAAGAAGGCTGTCCAGAGAAGGTATGTGCAAAACATGACAAATGGAGTGACTATAGATGCATTTGTATAAAATGTAGTGCATCATTATATGTTTGAATTTTAATTTTGAAAGATGCCACATTTTGAAGTTTAACTAATGTAATAACATATGCATTTTTTTCTTCTAGTAAAGTACCTTTTTGAAAAAAGTATTTTTCTATGGAGATTAAAAATAAGGTTTAACATTATAATACTGGATTTTGCATCTTAATTTTTCTCAGTAATAATGATAGACTGCTACACTCATATAAACGCACCAGTTGAAAATTACACACACATGGCAGATGACCACGCAGACTAAATGCACAGTAAAAGGGTATATGGACAAGATAAAAAATGCAGGAAAGGAGTACAGATGGTTAAAAAACAAGATTGACAGAAAATGTGAAATGGTTAACAAAGGCTGGGCTAGTGGACACATGCAAGGTTGTAGATGCATGCTTAGCTAGGGGGATGTTAAGAGAGACCTCATGAGAAAAGAGAAGCAGCTGTATAAACATAAAGAGCTCAGATGGAAAACCTGTACAGGACAAGGAGGGATAGATGGAAGGAATGTATAGAAAGACTATACAAGAGAAATAAACTTGGAAGTAATATTACAGAAAGTGAAGAGGAAGTAGATGAGATGGGAGATACGAAACTGTGAGAATAATTTGACAGTTCACTGAAAGACCTAAGGTAAAACAAAGCCCCCGAGTTTGATGACATTCCTTCACAACTTTTGAAATCCTTGGGAGAGCCCCATCTGTAACAAAAGTGTTCCACCTGGTATGCAAGATATACAGGAAATTCAGATTTCAGGAAGAATGTAGTGTAACAACCCGGTCTGGGGTCCCATTGTTAACAGGAGGCAGAGTAAAAGGTGAGGGTGAGTGACCCTCTGGAGCACTGGGGTGCCAATGAGACATTCAGTTAACCATTTATTAACGAGAGCTGTACAAAAACTCCATCTTTTTTTCCAGCGCTGTCCAGCAGCAGCCATGCTGAACCCATGCCGCACAAAAGTGCAGGGTGTGATACAAGCCCCTGGTGAGTAATCTGTGGGCGCAGGCGTTGTCTGAGGCCAGTGCTACGGCCCCGTCTTAGGAGGGTCCATCAGCCTGGACGGCTGTCAGAGCTTCAGCACTCTTCAGGAGTGAAGCTGCACTTACACTCAAGCCCCATAAATGTGCATTGTTGAGATGGTGTGTAGGACAGCCTGGCAGGTGGTCCCACCACGCAATTGGTAGAGCAGAATTTATACTGCCAGGTGTGGCAGCACAGGTGCCCTGTTCCCAAGCTGAATAACTTGCAGACAGGCACGTTGGTTCTTGATCCACAGAAGGCACGTTGGTTCTTGATCCACAGAAGATCGGTCTGACCCTCATCTTCAGACAGACACCACTGTGACCAGTAGGAGTGCAGCTGGCGGAGTTGAAGTTTCCACCAAGGTGGCACTTGTGAGACCGTAGACACTTTGTAGTCACCAGAGCGTCCCGCAACTAGCAGAGCCAACCTTCCATCAGTATAAGTTATGCCGATGGAGTGACCTAACTATGAGAATGACTGAATGGAAGGCAGTGGTTTTATAATAGAAATGAATCCCCCGTACAAGTGGCCGAATGTGCTCCCGTTTTGAACCTGTCAGCACTTTTTGCTGGTGTAATGTTCAACTGCAGAGCATTCCTTTATGTAAAATTTGCTCCCTGTAAGGCGATCTTATGACTTTCCTGGTTGAAGTTACCACATGTAGCCTCCTTACAGAAGAGTGTTTTGTCTGCTCTGCACTGTCATTTAGGTGCAGAATCAGGGCTTTCCAATGCTCGCTCTTGCCGACTGTTAGGCAATAAGCTCACTTTGTTTCTACTTCAGCACTCCAGAGTGTTGACATTGGTTATGACACTGATGCCTAGCTGGTGACATACTTCACTTAACAATGTCCCAGCTGATTCTAACAATATTTTATTTCTACTCTTCATTACTATTCTGCTGTGCACCAGTAATAACCCCAGTTCCAAAAAGACAGGTACCGACAATTGTGAACACTACTGTACCAATGGGCTAGTAAGTCATGCTTGCAGAGCACTGAAACGAATTACCTACAGAGGAATGGAGAAACTGACCTTGAGATAGATCTGTTTGGGTTCGAATGAAATGTAGGAACGTGCAAGTCGGTGTTATGGTAGAATTTGTTAAAGAAAGGCAAACCTTTGTTTACAGCATTTGTAGCTGTATTCAATATTTCTGTATGTTATTTACCCTTTCCACCATTGAAGGTTGCTTTTATATAACTAATTTATAAGCAGCCTGTACTTTGAGGTTTGCCAGTGATGTAATTTTGCCAGAGGTGGCAAAAGCGTTTGAAGAACAGTTGAATGGAATGTATAATGTCTTGAGAAGAGGTGGTAAGATAAACATCAACAAAAGTAAAACAAGGGTATTAGAATGTTGTCTAATTAAATCAAGTGATGCCGAGGGAATCATATTAGAAAATGAGACACTGAAAGTAGAAGATCAGTTTTGCTATTGGAGTGTTAGTGCAACCTGCATTTTCCATGCACGTAATTCGTCAAGAGATTATCTCCGAATTAATAAATTTTAACTTGCTAAATTGTTGGACTTATCATCCAGACTCATCAAACAACATAGCACACACAGGAATTTCCGTGAGATCGCCGCTGCGGAATACATCTCTTGCTTTCCTGTGGTATTTAAAAAGAAATATTTATATTTTCCAGGTTTTCAGGAGGGGAAAGATAAGGGAGTAAGGAACTAAACTAAACCAACTAAAATCAATAATTAAAATAAAAGCACACATAAAGAATATTTATTTATAATAAATAATTAAAATTTTTCTTTAACTGACCAATAATAACTTTTTAGAGACCGAAGGATGCATACAGTAGGCAGGTTCTAATGAATGTAGGTTTCAGTAGTCATGTAGAGGTGAAGAGGCTTGTGCAGGATAGACTAGTTTGGAGCACTGCATCAAATCAGTCTTTGGACTGATGATCTATCAAAATTTTGAGGTCCCAAGAGAGCTCGTGGCTGTAGAGGAAATAACGATTTTGAAGCTGTAGTATAAATGAAAATTGTTTTCTGTGATGGTAAACTACTGGGAGAGATTTCTAAATAAAGAAACCCCAGATTCAAATAAATATTGGACCTGACCATTTCAAATAAAAAGACAGAAATCATGACAAACAGTAAGAGAGATTCTGCAAAGTATCTGCTGCATTGCCCCAATATGACAATGACAAGATGGATCCTGAACTACACACACAACTAAGGATGCTGACAACTGAGCTGTATCTAATGAATGACGTCACAATCCTTTCTGCAGATGAGGTAATGAAAGCAATAAGTCAGTTTGTTTGAAAAAGCCTCTCTTGCAGTAGGGATCAATCCAAAAGACCATAAAGTTTGCCCATGTTCAGACTAACCCCTTAATGACTATCTTGTGGTAAGAAGAGTACCAGTTGTATGGAAGAAAACGTGTACTGCCCCCTTAATGACTGACTGGTGCCGGAAAGAATACATGTACTGTCATCAGTAAGGAAAGTGCAGACGAAGATCCTCCAGAGCCGAAAATGTCTGTCTGGAATGTTTGGTGAATGTCCAGGAGAACCTCTTGCATGACTGTTTACAAGCACGCACTGAATTAGCCAAAGAGGCATTCTGATTTTGGGGTAGGAAGATGTACTGTTTATTCTATCAATGAAGCTCTCCATATTGCTGACTGCTCAATGACGAAATATGCTGTCGGCATTATGGCTGACACAGCATGAGTACTCAGTGACCCACTGTGGATTGCTATGTTTGCCCAGTTACATAACCTCCAAATTCCATCTTCCCTATATGACAGTATTGTTGATTATTTTAACGGGTGGGTGCTTGAGTAACACACACATTCTAAGAAAGTAAGATAAAATCATCCCCAACCTGAAGGTTGGTTTGAATACCACGATGCTTCCTAGGTGCACAATTTAGCCTTCCTTTGAATTGAATTGACCCAGCCCATTATAGGAGGAAATAAATTTAGAGTGGAATCCAAACCACAGTGCTACTTAGCATTTTTCACATTAACAAATCATTCCTGTAGGTGAAAGAAGCAACAAGTATCTGAAAAATTCCTAGGATGGACAGGTTTGATCTGTGTATTTTGGTTTTGTCATAAAGTACATAGATAACGCTTCTAACATTGTAATGAAGAAAATCTCATATGGTTTTCCAAAAGGTCCATAAGTGGCCTCATCATTTAATTCTTAGCCACTAAACCCTCGCAGAAGATGTTAGTTTGTGCCATTGTTGCTTCCGATGATTTTTTGTTGTGGTGTCTGGAGAAGGTGAAGTATGTGCTCAGAAAGATAGAGAGGTGGTACACAGACAAATTACAAGTAGTGATTAATAAGATTACCTGTCTCCTTCTGATAAGGATTTTGCTTTCCAACAGAGTAACACAACTGAATGAGAAGAGGAGCTTCATGGCACATCTCTATTGAGACTTGATGGTCTAATCAGTATAGGCAGTGCTAATTGCGGACATCCATTGCATGCTGTAAGAGCACATCTGTGGTGTAGGGAAAGGTGTCAAATTGAGTGACTGCAGGTTGATACAAAATGACTTGGATAAAATTTCTAGTTTGCGTGATGAATGGCATTTTGCTCTAAATGTAGAGAAATTTAAATTAATGCACAAGAGTAGGAAAACAATCTCATAATGTTCAACTACAGCATTAGCTGAGTACTGCTTGATCCAGTAATGTCAATTAAATATCTAGGTTAATGTTGCAAAGCGATATGAAACGGATTGACCACATAAGGGTGGTAGCCGGGAAGGTGAGTGGTCAACTTTGGTTCATTGGGAGAATTTTAGGAAAGCATGGTTCATCTGTAAAGAAGACCACATATAGTATGCTAATGGACCCATTCTTGAATGCTGCTTGAGGGTTTGGGATGCCCGCAATCAGATTGACAGGAGGAATTCAGAGGTGGGCAGCTAGATTTGTTACTGGTAGATTTGATGAACATGTGACTCTTACAGAGATGCTTCATGAACTCAAGTGGGAATTCCTGGAGGGAAGACAACATTCTTTTTGTGGAACACTATTGAGAAAATTTACAGAGCTTACATTTTAGCTGACTGCAGAATGATTCTACTGCTTGCCAATGTACATTTCACGTAAGTATCTTGAAGTTGATAAATTAGGTCTCTCATGGAGACATACATACCATTGTTTTCCCTTGCTCAGTTTGCAAATGGAACTTGAACAGAAATGACTAGTAATGGTACGCTCCACCATGCACCATATGGTGGCTTGTGAAGTATGTATGTACATGTATATGTAAATCAGTGCTGTTTACATATAGCAGTGTGTCTGGGACTTTATTGTCAATGGCTCCAGGATACACGAACTGCTGGCCAGTATGAGGGTAGACTTAAGATGTACTACATAAATTACAGTTGGGTGAGGAATCATAATTCATATCCCCAATATCATTCCCAGACACACTTGACTGTGGTTAACTAATCTCCAATGATTAGTACTGCACTGCACTAGATATATGAACATAAGAAACAGCTTCATATAATGGTGTACTGGACATACTGGGACTCCCAAGAAAAGCAGGGAGTTCAGTGAGGAAATGTTCAGCAGCGGACAGACTGTGTACACGGGAGATGTGGTATAGAGGGAGATGGTGACAAGCAAGATGTGTGGTGGGATATGGATGGGCACGGATTTCAGATGATCTAGGAAATGGTTGACATCTTTAATAAAGGAGGGAAGCTTTCTATTATGGTTGCAGGTGTTGAGATATAGCATCTTTCATCAGGATGCCATACCTGTGATTCAAACTTACCTGCAATCCCTCCTTAAAACCTCATACCCCTCCACAAAGACTAACTTCTCAGTCCATAGAAATTCTTATCCCACACAAACCATGCAACCCCCACCTTTTATCTTCTCCCTAAGATCAAAGCACCCACTGATTGTATATCAGTGCCTGCAACTAATAGTACAAAGACTTCCATCCTGTATTAAAGACACCAACCAAGACTGAAATCTGTGCCGATTGATTCTCACCACACATCTTGCTTGTCACCATTGATGCCATATCCCTCTATACCAACATCTGCCATGTACATGGTGTGTCTGCTGCTGAACATTTCCTCAGTTAGCACCCAACTGATTCCAAACTTATAACATTCTTCCTGCTCACCTTAATCAACTTTATACTTAATCAACTGCTTTACCTTTGAGGGGCAGACAGACAGATCAGGGGCACAGCCACAGAAACCAGAATGGCTCCTTCGTATGTCAACCTTTTCATTAGTTGCTTGGAAGGGGGCTTCCTGAGATCCATATATCTTCACTCCAACCAAATAGGTTACTGAGGTGCTCGAAGGAATGGGAACATGGGGCTTGCAAATGGGAGTGGTTTTATAACAGAGGTACAATTTACTCAGGTGGCAAACGTAACTTTGCAAGGCAAAATCAGTGATACACGGTCTACATTTGTCACTGATAAAAGGCACACAGATAAGTGTTGTTAAATCTACACTTGGTCTAGATCTAAAACAGCCACATTGTGGATTGAATGGATTGGAAAAAAGGTAATAGGTTCATAAAATGTGGACCTGGAAATAGCCAGAAGGAAGCGGCGATTCACATTCAAGGGGGTTTAGAAACAGGATCTTGAGTCATAGTCAACTTCCATACACAGGAAGTGCAAGTTGGAGGAAATGTCCACCAATTTGGCAGCTTGTCGCTGTAAGGATGCAAGGGAGACCAGAATGAATTCCCACATTCAGACAATCCATTAAGCCATGTACCATAGCACTGAAGTTAAAACAGAAAATAATAGGCGGTACAAGGATATCTTTTGGATAGAGGTGAAGAAAGATTTTTTAGAGGTGATAATTTCTTGTTAATGGATCCATTACAAAAATTTGTTTTGGACAGTAAACAAATGTATCAGAAGAGGGCACAGTTTTACCAATGTGCATAGTTAATTTTGGGAGAGACATAAAAATTCTACAGAGTACCGTATTCACCAAGGTGCACATAGTAAATGCCGATGACATAACAGCATACCCAATAAATAAACAGCCTCAAAAAACGGTTTACATGAACTCCAGTTACATCACCTATAAAAGCAAAAATTGAAAAGAAGCTTGAACACCTGTATAATCAGTGTTTGCAACTTTGCGTGAAGAAAAGAAACATCTTCCAGCAACCTTCTTAAAGTATGACGAGATTCTTACAGGTGATGCTAGGCCTACAGCCCACAAGCCACATCACTTCCCTATCATTTTCAGCCTGCAGTAGGGAATAATATTTCAGATTTGCTACAAGCAGGAGTCATCCAAAGTTCTTCCAGTCCCTGGGCCTCACCTTTAAGGACTATCCCCAAGAAAACCAGTAATGGACAAATGACTTACCACATTTGTATAAACATGAGAGCAGTCAATAAGGTCATGAAACCAGATAATTATCCCCTTTCAAGGATTGATGGCACCTTGGCAAATGTGAATTCTTCACCACCTTAGTTATGCACTCTTGTTAGATCATGATATGGGGTGCTCCTTGCTTCAAAATGACACATTCTAAAAGAAACCATGCACTTCCGGAGCTTCTGTAGTTGCCTCAGCTTTGGTGAAAGTATAGCTTGTAAGGCAGTCAGTACAGACTATTATCACGTTGATTCCCATATGTCAACTTCGGGAGCCTCCCCAAGGGGTCGATTCCAAATTGGTGGAATAGTACTGCTGCAGGCAGAATTGACATCAAATGCCACGAGGATAACTGTGACAGGTGCTTCAGTCATTGGCATTCTATAAAGTGGCGTACTTGGTGTCTGAACGTATCAGCAGAGACCTGACCAATGATATCTGCATCTGATTCTGTCTGGGAGTCTTCACAAATCCCAAGTGACCAGATGTAGGAGTGTTGTGGACTAACTTCAAGATAGTTGCCTGTAGATGAGCTGGGATGACAAGTAACCATTTGTGCCCCATCAGATTACAAGTCCTCTTATACTATGTTCTATTTACTAAATGGAATTCTTTTTTGGTTGTTTCTTCTTCTTCGTGACCTTTATGGTTTTCTGTAATGTCACATCTTCCCTCTATTCAGCAGCAATGTCATTTAATGCAGTGATGACTGAAAATTCATCCATGCTGCTGTGTTCTGCAAAAGATTTCCTTGAAAGGTAGTCACCATCCTTGTCTTTGCATCCATTTTTGTCAGCTGGCATAGAGAATGGTGAACCATAATAATGGTGGATCGTTGGTCAGAACTTGATGACCCAAAATAACTGCAAGGCAATCTTTCTTGGGTCTCAGACTTGGGAGTGCTCTTCAATCATAAGCTATCACCTTTTCAGCACCTTTCTGAATTTGTACCACACATATCCCATGATGCTAGCATTGGTGTGAAGTTCTGTTTCGGCTTTCTGGCCATATAATGCTAGCCCAGGATATGATGACGGCATCTCCTACAGGAGAAGTGAAGATCTATCTTGAAACTTCCTGGCAGATTAAAACTGTGTGCCGGACCGAGACTCGAACTTGAGTTTGAGTCTCGGTCCGGCACACAGTTTTAATCTACCAGGAAGTTTCATATCAGCGCACATTCTGCTGTAGAGTGAAAATTTCATTCTAGAAACATCCCCCAGGCTGTGGCTAAGCCATGTCACCGCAGTATCCTTTCTTTCAGGAGTGCTAGTTCTGCAAGGTTCGCAGGAGAGCTTCTGTAAAGTTTGGAAGGTAGGAGACGAGGTACTGGCAGAAGTAAAGCTGTGAGGACGGGGCGTGAGTCGTGCTTGGGTAGCTCAGTTGGTAGAGCACTTGCCCGCGAAAGGCATAGGTCCCGAGTTCGAGTCTCGGTCCGGCACACAGTTTTAATCTGCCAGGAAGTTTCATATCAGCGCACACTCCGCTGTAGAGTGAAAATTTCATTCAAGATCTTTCTTGCACCTCATTAAAGTAAAATTTGGCATCACTTTGCAGTATTTCTTGCAAGGGACATGCCTTGGTACAGAAGTCCTTTATGAATTGTCCGTATGTGCACATTCTGAGAAAACTTTTCCCATCACAAATATGCCAAGGGGTCAGAAAATCTGTGATTGCTCTCATTTTCTATATACTGCAACGGGCTAATCACCATTCATTATGTTCTGCAAGATTTTTCCTTAGGTGGCAAAAAGGTGTTTTTTTGGATTCTGGCAGAGGCCCATAGCTGAAAAATAATTTGCTTCTTTCAAGTAGTCAGGTGCAAGGCACAGCGGAAGACAGACATCTTTCCTTGTGATTTTGTTCAGTTGTCAGCAGTCTATGCAGAAATGCCATCATCTTCCTTCACAAGGACCCCAGGAAGTGACTTTCTGTCGGTTCAGTGATATCTTCTTGTAGCATTTTCTCCACTTCCACCCAGATTACCTGTCGTTCAGCTGGAGGTACCCTATATGGGCACTGGCTAACTGGTGAGTTCCAGTGTTAATATGGTGTTTTACCATGAACTCTTTTGGCTGCCTTTTCTCATCTTCAGGTTTTACAGCATCTGAAAATGGTTGCAGAACAGCTAAAATACACCAATATTGTTCCTCAATCTGGCTATATCATATGGGCAGCTTCCTCCACTGTGTTGTTTGTGGGGGTAGCAAAGCACAAATCTTCTTGGACTGTTTCTACAGAAATATCTTTAGGGAAGAATTGTGGCTGCTCATGGAAGTCTGGAGCTCCGATCTTCTACAGTCTATGACTGTTTCTGATGCCTACAAGAAGTCCTTCCAAGAACAATATTATGATTACATTCCAACAAAATGACACATTCAAAGGACCATGTTCTGTTATTGATAGTTATGCTTGCAATATATCTTCCTGGTGACTTTCAGCACAATCACTTTCGTATCACAGAACAATCATCTTCAGTTGAGACGATAAACATTCAACATTATGCAAAAGTAAATCCCTGAGTCAATTAGCACCTGAACAAGTTGGCAGTCAATGAAGACACCTGAAATCTTGATGACTGTCAGTCAAGGTGGAATCTCATCAGAGGCAACTTCAGTTCCACAGATGGACACCTTGCGTAAATTTTCTTAAATTCGGCAGCTAGACAAGAAGTTGTACCCCTCTGTATGGAGACACCGAACAACTATGGTGTGTTACGGGGGAGGGAGGGAAGAGGGACCCCTTCCATGGTGCAGCAATAGGCTTTGTCCCACAGGTTGACCATAATCATCTACAGTTGACTCGCATGAATAGCATGGTTGCGACAGTCGATGTCTGGCAGTGTAGTAGTCGAAAACTCTTTTCTCTGCAGTAGCATACAATGTATTCGCAGTGAAACATACCAGGGTGTTGTATGTCCTCCAAATTTCTTTCTTGTTAGGTGTTATACCTGACAGAGGAGTTGGTCATACCTGCATTGGTTGGCTGCTGGATGATTGATTGACGCCTGTGGCATTAATCTGAGTTGGCCAAGTCCATTATTCCTAGCATATTTGGCTGGTGGCAGAGATTGGTGCTAAAGATTAATATACCTTTTCTTCAACATTCTCTATCTCCTGCCTTATGGGGCTGCCATTCATGGTTGCTATCTATTGCGTACTCTGTCCAACAGCTCTGGCTGCCATAAACTGCTGTCTTGCTTTTCTTTCAACCTCATGTGTTATATATCACATCATGGTCATCTTCCACAACTGCCATAGAGACCACATTTATGAATCAGTCATACTTCTTTGTCCTATACAAGATATTTAAAAAAAGGAGAGAGAGAGAAGGATAAAATATAAATGTATAAATACAAGTGAATAAAATATTGTGATGATGAATTTTCTTAATTTGCGTAGTGCTACGCTATGCACAAAAATTGTTGATGCACTCATTTACGGCAGCATCCATAAATATTGTAAATTCCAACCTTTTACCTTTTGTTTTCTTTTTTGCCCCCTCTGGGGTCATCTAAGTTGTCAGTTATTATTTTTAACAATTTTCCATGTGGCTTTAATGGAGGCAAAGCGCACATTTTCAATTTACACTGCATTGGTTTAGCATTGACTTGCTGTATTATTATTCAATAAATACATTCACGACAAACAAATTTCGTATTATATATATTTAAACAAAATACTTCTTCATTGACTCCTGCAGATCAAAGTTTTGTTTTTCTTAGGTTAGCTAGAATCCAAAGGACAAGAAAACCATCTCTAACAAGCTGAATATAACAGGATAATGAGTCTGACAAAAAAGCATTGTACAGCTTCATCTACACATTTACATCAACTATTCTGTGCCAACTCCAATGATTCTAATGCATATGTTACACCAGATACAGCTATGTACCCCCAACAAATACTTATTTTCTTAAACACCTTTGCAGAATAATCTACTCTACTTATAAAATTTTCATGACCTATCAACACCACATCTGCCTCTACTGTTTGCTGGAAGGGCATATTTCAGTCCTTGGTTGTGATAGCAAACAGTAACAGCTGTTATCATGTTTACCCAAATTTACATTTTGCATACATGTTTTCTTTGGACACTCATTACTGTAAGTAAGGTGTATAGACGGTCTGGGGAAATACCCTTTATCATGAGACTGGAGGATAGGAAATGGTGAACGATTTGTGAATTTTCTTCTTACCAGAGCTACACAGAACTGCAATGTGTGTGACTGTGATTCTCACTGCAAGGATCATTCAATCTTTTAGATAATGACAAAAATGTTTGCCTGTTTTATTTACTCTATACCAAATATTCTTGTAACTATGAATATTCATTTGCTAGCTCTCCATGGTATCAAGGATACTGATTTCAACTATTTGCAGTACACAGCATTGGTCATTTTTACTTCAGTATTGCAAAAATAAAAAAGTAATTTTGTGTAAACATTTCCCTATCTACAAGAGGTTATATGCATAACCTTTTGTGCCATTTTGAGACTATATCACCAGGGGGAAAAGGTGTAGGTTAACTCTTTTCTGCAAAAGATGTTATGCTAATCAGGAAAAGCACAAGTAGTTAAATGTTGTGTAGCTAGATGCTTTAGTTGTTCATACGCAACTTATTGTACATGCACCAGAAATAGAACATTTTCTTACCTTATGTTCAGGACTAATTATCATACGTACTCACACATAATAATATTCTCTACCAGCAGTCATTTCTTGGTACCTACCACTGCTATTCGTATATCCTCTCTCCATTGGGACATGCACTTCATTTCCATATAACCAATACTAAATAAAACTAAGTGCTCAACTAAATGTAGTCACCTCATTACTCATACCTAAGCACAATATTTATAGAGTGGTTTAGGACCGCACTATTCTCCATTTTTTGTGAAACATTTTTCATGTCTTACAGTGCATATGTAGTAAAATTGAGTTTAGACGAAATTCTGGGTAGTGAAGTTATGCATCTATCTTTCATGGGTTGGCAGCTTTGTGGAACAACAATGCATTTATATAGAGTAAAAACTTACCTTTTAGACACTTTACTCTTCAGGTAGCCTAATGATGGTTTCAATAGAAATTAATGTTTGCTGATAGAAAATTCATTTCTTTCTCCCTAGGTGCATTGTAGTGTTCAGTCATTTTTCATTGTTTGTGGTTACTCATGGCAGTGGTTATATAAATAGTATACTTCTGGATAACTTTTAGTGTAATATAGTTAATCTTTTGTACATAGTTGCTTTTCCTCCACCTTCATTTCTAGTTTAGTTCCTTAATCTAATCTTAAAATTAATATTGACATACGTACAGATTTTTTTATTATTACTTGAACCTGAAATAGGATATTTTGTACTACTCCTGTCGGCTTCATCTCACAAATTTCTTTATGTCAATATAAACCCCGTGTTTCTCCTTAACTGGATTGACCCAAGCAATAGCATCCAGGGTGTGGGTTATTGATTATTATGTATTGCCCTGCATATAGTAGTTGCCACTTGAAATTTAGTTTTTTTAGTTTGGTGGATTTAGGGTGCGTGCATAAGAGTATCTTCTCTCTGATTTGAAAAGTGCATGTATGCCCTAATCTTTTCTTCTAAAAATATTTCATTTTGCAGCAATCATGGTAGTGGTTTGACCCACTCGTCAGTTTGTTTTTCCAAAATTAACTCAGTGTGAATCCTGTAGAGGCACAAAGATTATTGCTCAAATGGGGCCAAATTTTATCCATTTAGTTTGTGAGGAGCATATGTCCCAATGAATTGTTACACACTTAAACACTCTCTCTACTAGATTGTTTCTGGGTGGAAGTGTGAAATTACAATGTTTTATGTGTTGTTCCTTCAAAAAAAGTCTTTCTATTCGTTGCTTGTAAAGCTACTGGCTGATCAACTCTCAGTAAATAATCATTTGTAATCCATCTGATTACATCTACATCTACATGATTACTCTGCAATTCACATTTAAGTGCTTGGCCGAGGGTTCATCGAACCACCCTCACACTATCTCTCTACCATTCGATTATCGAACAGTGCACGGGGAAAAACAAACACCTAAACCTTTCTGTTCGAGCTCTGATTTCTCTTATTTTATTTTGATGATCATTCCTACCTATGTAGGTTGGGCTTAACAAAATATTTTCGCATTCAGAAGAGAAAGTTGGTGACTGAAATTTCGAAAATAGATCTCGCCGCGACAAAAAAAAGTCTTTGCTTTAATGACTTCCATCCCAACTTGCCTATCATATCTGCCACACTCTCTCCCCTATTACGTGATAATACAAAACGAGCTGCCCTTTTTTGCACCCTTTCGATGTCCTCCGTCAATACCACCTGATAAGGATCCCACACCGCGCAGCAATATTGTAACAGAGGATGAACGAGTGTAGTGTAAGCTGTCTCTTTAGTGGACTTGTTGCATCTTCTAAGTGTCCTGCCAATGAAACGCAACCTTTGGCTCCCCTTCCCACAATATTATCTATGTGGTCTTTCCAACTGAAGTTGTTCGTAATTTTAACACCCAGGTACTTAGTTGAATTGACAGCCTTGAGAATTGTACTATTTATCGAGTAATCGAATTCCAACAGATTTCTTTTGGAACTCATGTGGATCACCTCACACTTTTCATTATTTAGCATCAAATGCCACCTGCCACACCATACAGCAATCTTTTCTAAATCGCTTTGCAACTGATACTGGTCTTCGGAGGACCTTACTAGACGGTAAATTACAGCATCATCTGCGAACAACCTAAGAGAACTGCTCAGATTGTCACCCATGTCATTTATATAGATCAGGAACAGCAGAGGTCCCAGGACACTTCCCTGGGGAACACCTGATACCACTTCAGTTTTACTCGACGATTTGCCGTCTATTACTACGAACTGCGACCTTCCTGACAGGAAATCACGAATCCAGTCGCACAACTGAGACGATACCCCATTGGCCCGCAGCTTGATTAGAAGTCGCTTGTGAGGAACGGTGTCAAGAAATACAGTATCAACTTGAGATCCCCTGTAGATAGCGGCCATTACTTCGTGCGAATAAAGAGCTAGCTGCGTTGCACAAGAACGATGTTTTCTGAAACCACGCTGATTACGTATCAATAGATTGTTCCCTTCGAGGTGATTCATAATGTTTGAATACAGTATATGCTTCAAAACCCTACTGCAAACCGACATAAATGATATAGGTCTGTAGTTCGATGGATTACTCCTACTACCCTTCTTAAACACTGGTGCGACCTGCGCAATTTTCCAATCTGTAGGTACAGATCTATCAGTGAGCGAGCGGTTGTATACGAGTGCTAAGTAGGGAGCTATTGTATCAGCGTAATCTGAAAGGAACCTAATCGATATACAATCTGGACCTGAAGAGTTGCCCGTATCAAGCAATTTGAGTTGCTTCGCAACCCCTAAGGTATCTACTTCTAAGCAGCTCATGCTAGCAGCTGTTCATGTTTCAATTTCTGGAATATTCCATTCGTCTTCCGTGGTGAAGGAATTTCGGGAAACTGCGTTCAATAACTCCGCTTTAGCAGCACAGTCGTCAGTAACAGTACCATCGGCACTGCGCAGTGAAGGTATTACAGATGTAGAAGTAACTGTTTTAACAACATACATGTTACAGTACTTAGTGAAAGCATCATATAATGCAATTATGTATTTTATCCCACCTCTAGCTTGTGGTAGGGGCCAGCTGCTTCTAGGGACACTGACTCCAGTGGTTTAGTATGAATAATTTGGTATATTTCTGTTAAACTAGATCGATTTGGATGCTTCACCTTTTTTGACAGATGACATTTTCTTATGACTGTGTACTCTACATTGGTCATTACAGAAATAATATGAAATGATATTTGTGCACTTTAATACCCCATAAAGTTCCCAAACCTGGTGGGTGTATTTGATAAAGTCACTCATGCATGCCTCAGGTAAACATATGCACTCTGGTGTGCCATGATGACATGGCACTCTTTGGTGCAGATTACAGAACTTGCCCAGTTCTTCACTATTTTCTTCTTGTAGTCTCTGCTTTACATTTCACCAGCATGCCTCTCCTTCCAGTAATTTACACGTCATTTGGTACATCCTTAGGTATTGTGGTTAGTAGGTGTTGACATACATTAGAAAAACGCGATAGTCTTGAGTTTGTTCCATCAACTCACTGAATTCAAATGTGAAAATGTATCTGCTACACTACTCTGCTCTCCTTTTGTGTGTACTATTTCAAAACTGAACTCTTACAAGGACAGACACCAGTGGGCAATAAACTTATGTAACAATTTGCAGGTTAGTAGAGAGGACAGGGTTTGATGATCACAAAACAGTTGTGTGTGCTTACCCCATAAATAGTACTGAAATTTCCTAAATGCCTGCCAAGGCTTCCAGTTCTGTTACCAAATAAGATATTTCACATTACCTCAAGGTTCTACTTGCAAAACTAATCACATGTACATAGATTTTCCATCAATTTTTCTGATTTGAAATGGGCATGCTGTCACTCCCTGTAACGAGGCATCTGTGCTTACACAGAAGTCTTGGCTGATGTAATACGTTAGCGTTAACAAAGGTCTCTTTAACTGCATGAAAATCTTTTTGTCATTGTGCTGTCCACAACCATGTATTGTTTAGGTGTAAGAGAGCATCATTATTCAGAAATTGATTTGGCAAGAACTTTCTGAAAAAGAACATTAATCCTAAGGATGCTTAGAGTTCTCTTCTGTTTTGTGGTGCTGGAAAATTTTTTATAGCATTGAACTTTCCTTAGTCTGCTACTATACTTCATGATGTCAAAAATCAGATCTTCATAAGATTATTGTGACTTTATGCTCTCTGAGTTGATGTAACACTTTCATAAGCAATTCCATGTGTGATGGCAACCAGTAGGTCACACACATACATGCATGTCGGTCTACTTAGTAACTCTGGGCCCAAAACTGTATCCTGGGCTGCTAAGAATACCCTTGCACTGACAGTTAATCCAAAGGGAAATAGTTGGAATTAGTAACTACTACCAGTACAGACTAATGGCATAGATTTCCTACTTTAAGGTACACAAGTCTATGCTAGCTAAGTATTTTACATTGTGTAATTTAAGTAACTGCTCATCTAAATTTTCTGGCTTCATGCTAACTGGGGACATGATCTTGTTGATTCATCTGGCATCTAAAACTAGGTGGGCAGCAACATTCACTTTCGTGACTGCCAGAAGAGGGGCTACAATATGGTGACTGAAGATCCCATTATTCCCCAGTTTATCATTCTTGACGTTTCTTTACGTACTGTTTTCCTTGTCACCCATGGTATTGTATATGAAGGGTGATCCTTATGTTACCAGCACTTTTTCAAAAGTTCTATTGTAGGAGTAGTTCACTTAATTCATTTCTCTAGGGTACGGATAGGTAAGAAGACTCTTGCACCTTATCCTGTATGGTTTGCACATCGATAAATGTATCTGATGACTCATTAGCACACATTTCATCTATGAAAAATATCCCGGGAAAAGTGACTTTTACATCTACTTCATATTGGATGGTATCTTCACTAGTACTCTTCTTGACCAAATCAAGGGAGACTGTACAACCTTCAACTTGAAAATGACACCTGCCTTTACCTAAATCTATTTTCACTTCATACTGCTGAAAAGAATTAATACCTACAGTACAGTTCACCATTTCAGTATCGTTTATCGTAATAGGTATATGTGCTTGTGTTCTCACTATTTGTGATTTGTTACCCCCTGATGTTAGAATTCTACACAAGTAGGCTAGGTACATGAATATTTCTCCTGATTTCCTTGAAACAAACTGACATTGCATTTCCTTAAGCATGTGTGTCATCAATAATGAAGCACATACGTTCCCTCCTTCTGCATTTATTACTACTGTTACAAGTCTCCTAATAATAAATTCATCTCTGTATCTTCATCTTGGTCATATTTGTATAAAAAAGTACTTGTTCATTCTATATACCCTCACTGCATCTATTGGCTGTTGCTGGGAGGCTTACCGCACACAACTGATCATTGTTTTCCATCTGTGACAGTGGAACAGCGTTACCATTATTGACTACCTCGACTATGTTTTGTATTGTGTTCGTGTGGCAGAAATAAGTTATTTGTTTGGCTTTGACTATCCTTGTAAATGTAATCAATGAAGTCCTATATGGAAAAGTATTCCAGGTCTGTTTCTGGCATGGTGAGCTCTTCTCAAGTATGAGCCGGCAGTTGACATTTCAAAATTTTCAGTGTGTCCACATCGGATAGAGCTTTTCTCAAATGTCCCCTTTGTTAATGTATTTTTCAAAATACTTTCTTAATCCTCCATTTGCTACTGAACAGTCATCAAATATTTCCAATTGTAAAGGTCTTGAACAGATATCAACCAAAATCTGTCCAAAAAGGCTTGCTCAAATTAGTCATACATTTGACATCTATGTGCTACATCTGCAGCCCAGGAGAAGGCGTCACCTCACCACATAATATATTTTTTGTTCTTCAGATCAGCTACAAGGTAATTCATTATGAAATCATCTAATAAATATTACTGAGTGTACCTTTCTTGATCCAGCAGCAAACACCTGAAATTTAAGTTTTAGTAGGCTTTCATCAGCTGATATTGACATCAGTTGTAGCGTGTGGTAACTTGTTTGATTTGTCAACAATGGCAATTGATTATATGTGCCAGAATTTCTCTTGTTAATGTTGTGAATCTGTAAGAGTGGAGAGTTATCCTCTCATCTGCCTAGCAAACTGTCCACTATGTCTCCTGTGTTAACTTTGGTTCATTCGAACTGATCCTGTCAGTGTTCAATTCCGAACATACCTTTTACACTGAAATTTTGATAGTGGTGTCTACTTTGTCAACAATTTTCTGTTCACTCTCCATCATCAATTTTTCTACCTCGTTAACATAAGTTTTATGTTGTATTAGCAATTCTTGTGCATGCATGGTCATCTAGTTCCTTTGCAATTTTGTTAAAGCTTTATTAATCTAACCTCCTCCTATAGTTTTTGTATCTTTTTGGAAAGATATTTGCAAACTTTTTTGGAGTTTAGAAACTTCTGTCTGAACTTCCATCACAGTTTTTAATTCATGGCATACAGTTAACAAACTGTTTGGTTTGTGGGTAAGTCATCTAATCTAATTTTCTTTTGTTATTCTGACATTTGCATGAATTTCTGATCGACTTTTTGACAAAGATCCATAAATTTTTTATCGAATGAGAAATTATTGATTGGAATTTTTTAAATGCATTCTTTAAAAACTGTGTTAGTACCAGCTGAGGCAATGTTGCCTAATGTTTGTGATGCTGCTCTGCTCAAACATTTCCTGTTCATGCGACATTGGACTATCTTAAATTTTCTGTCATCTCGAGGTACCTCTTTCAGATCTGCTATGCAAAAAAGTACTTTAGTGTGGTGATTATGGTGGTAATTTTAAAATATTGCTTAGCAAGTCTATCATTTACAATTCTCATTAAAGCCATATTGTGACTGCCATTAATGGTGTCATTCTGATAGCATGTCATATCAATTGTCTGCATTGGTACATCCACATTTATTAACTGCCGAGTCTGAGTGTTTAAAATATTTACATTATTTTGTTGATCTTTTGTATGCTTCCTTTTTAATGGCTAAATAGGTACTCAAACTTGAAAATATTATGTAGTTGTAATTACTCTTTATAGACTGAAAAGCTTTTAGCACAGTATTCACATACAACAAGATGGCTCCTACTTTTTCTGAGAATGTTCCATGTAGCACAATATTACCTTAAATGTGGTGTTTCAATTTGTCATTTCAGAAATTACTTACCCTTTGTATTATAGTAAAACTTGGTTTCCAACCTCTTCTCTTCTTTCATCAATTTTTTTCTGTTATTTCACTTATCTTGTCACGTAAACGGAAAGAAAATTTACATCCATTATTGCATGAATGATCAGTCTTATTCAAATATTGTAGTTACATGACTTGTTATAGGCACAGTCCTGTCGCATCGCCAATATACAGAATATTAATAAAAAAGAAATATATGACAAACCCTGATGGCGTCCTCTTGGGTAAAATAGTCCCCCATTCAGATCTCCGGGTGAGGACTACTCAGGAGGACATCGTTATCAGGAGAAAGAAAACTGGCGTTCTACAGATCGGAGCGTGGAATGTCAGATCCCTTAATCGGGCAGGTAGGTTTGAAAATTTAAAAAGGGAAATGGATAGATTAAAGTTAGATATAGTGGGAAGTTCGGTGGCAGGAGGAACAAGACTTTTGGTCAGGTGAATACAGAGTTATAAATACAAAATCAAATAGGGGTAATGCAGGAGTAGGTTTAATAATGAATAAAAAATAGGAGTGCGGGTAAGCTACTACAAACAGCATAGTGAACGCATTATTGTGGCCAAGATAGACACGAAGCCCACGCCTACTACAGTAGTACAAATTTATATGCCAACTAGCTCTGCAGATAATGAAGAAATTGATGAAATGTATGATGAGATAATAGAAATTATTCAGGTAGTGAAGGGAGACGAAAATTTAATAGTCATGGGTGACTGGAATTAGACAGTAGGAAAAGGAAGAGAAGGAAACTTAGTATGTGAATATGGATTGGCGCTACGAAATGAAAGAGGAAACCACCTGGTAGAATTTTGCACAGAGCATAACTTAATCATAGCTAACACTTGTTTCAAGAATCATGGAACAACCCTGGAGATACTGACAGGTTTCAGATAGATTATATAATAGTAAGACAGAGATTTAGGAACCAGGTTTTAAATTGTAAGACATTTCCAGGGGCAGATGTGGACTCTGACCACAATCTATTAGTTATGAACTTTAGATTAAAACTGAAGAAACTGCAAAAAGGTGGGAATTTAAGGTGATGGGACCTGGATAAACTGAAAGGACCAGAGATTGTACAGAGTTTCAGGGAGAGCATAAGGGAACAACCGACAAGAATGGGGGAAAGAAATACAGTAGAAGAAGAATGGGTAGCTTTGAGGAATGAAATAGTGGAGGCAGCAGAGGATCAAGTAGGTAAAAAGACGAGGGCTAGTAGAAATCCTTGGGTAACAGAAGAGATACTGAATTTAATTGATGAAAGGAGAAAATACAAAAATGCAATAAGTGAAGCAGGCAAAAAGGAATACAAACGTCTCAAAAATGAGATCGACAGGAAGTGCAAAATGGCCAAACAGGGATGGCTAGAGGACAAATGAAAGGATGTAGAGGCTTATCTCACTAGGGGTAAAATAGATACTGCCTACAGGAAAATGAAACAGACCTTTGGAGAAAAGAGAACCACTTGCATGAATATCAAGACCTCAGATGGAAACCCAGTTCTAAGCAAAGAAGGGAAAGCAGAAAGGTGGAAGGAGTATATACAGGGGCGATGTTCTTGAGGACAACATCATGGTAATGGAAGACGATGTAGATGAAGATGAAATGGGAGATAAGATACTGCGTGAAGAGTTTGACAGAGCACTGAAAGACCTAAGTCGAAACAAGGCCCCGGGAGTAGACAACATTCCATTAGAACTACTGACAGCCTTGGGAGAGCCAGTCCTGACAAAACTCTACCATGTGGTGAGCAAGATGTATGAGACAGGCGAAATTCCCTCAGACTTCTAGAAGAATACAATAATTCCAATCCGAAAGTAAGCAGGTGTTGACAGATGCAAAAATTACCCAACTATCAGTTTAATAAGTCACAGCTGCAAAATACTAATGCGAATTTTTTACAGACGAATGGAAAAACTGGTAGAAGCCGACCTTGGGGAAGATCAGTTTGGATTCCGTAGAAATGTTGGAACACGTGAGGCAATACTGACCCTACGACTTATCTTAGAAGCTAGATTAAGGAAAGGCAAACCTACGTTTCTAGCATTTGAAGACTTAGAGAAAGCTTTTGACAATGTTGACTGGAATACTCTTTCAAATTCTAAAGGTGGCAGGGGTAAAATATAGGGAGCAAAAGGCTAATTACAATTTGTACAGAAAACAGATGGCAGTTATAAGAGTCGAGGGACATGAAAGGGAAGCAGTGGTTGGGAAGGGAGTGAGACAGGGTTGTAGCCTCTCCCCGGTGCTATTCTATCTGCATATTGAGCAAGCAGTAAAGGAAACAAAAGAAAAGTTCGGAGTAGGTATTAAAATCCATGGAGAAGAAATACAAACATTGAGGTTCGCCGATGACATTGTAATTGTCAGAAACAGCAAAGGACTTGGAAGAGCAGTTGAACGGAATGGACAGTGTCTTGAAAGGAGGGTATAAGATGAACATCAACAAAAGCAAAACGAGGATAATGTAATGTAGTCGAATTAAATCGGGTGATGCTGAGGGAATTAGATTAGGAGTTTTGCTATTTGGGGAGCAAAATAACTGATTGATGATGGTCGAAGTAGAGAGGATATAAAATGTAGACTGGCAATGGCAAGGAAAGCGTTTCTGAAGAAGAAAAGTTTGTTAACATTAAGTATTGATTGAAGCGTTAGGAAGTCGTGTCTGAAAGTATTTGTATGGAGTGTAGCCATGTACAGAAGTGAAACGTGGACGATAATTTGTTTAGACAAGAAAAGAATAGAAGCTTTCGAAATGTGGTGCTACAGAAGAATGCTGAAGATTAGATGGGTAGATCACATGACTAATGAGGAGGTATTGAATAGAATTAGGGAGAAGAGGAGTTTGTGGCACAACTTGACTAGAAGAAGGGATCGGTCGGTAGGACATGTTCTGAGGCATCAAGGGATCACCAATTTAGTACTGGAGGGCAGCGTGGAGGGTAAAAATCGTAGCGGGAGACCAAGAGATAAGTACACTAAGCAGATTCAGAAGGATGTAGGCTGCAGTAGGTACTGGGAGATGATGAAGCTTGCACAGGCTAGAGTAGCATGGGGAGCTGCATCAAACCAGTCTCAGGACTGAAGACCACAACAACATGACAAACCCACAAACAATAAATTATAGATACATAAATATAAGTGAATAAAATATTGTGATAATAAATGTTCTCCTTTAATTATTGCTAAGCTCTGCACAACGATTCGTGACACACCCACTTGGTCCAGTGTTGATAAATATTGGAAGTCCAACCTTTTACATTCTGTCTTCTTGTTCCTTCCCTGTGACGTCATCCAAGTTATAAATATTATTTTGAAGTTTCCCGTGTAGCCATAACTGAGGTGAATCAGGAATTTTGATGTTGCCCATCTTGGTTTAGCACTGACTTGCTGTTTTATTATTTGATAAGTTCATGACACAAATTTCGTATTACATATATTTCCACAAAAATACTTCTTCATTGACTCATATGGATCATTTGCTCCTCTTATATCAGTGAGAACCCAAAGGGCAAGAAAACCATCTTGAACATGCAGAATAAGACAAGATAATGAATTTGACAAAAAAATTCATACAGCTTCACTTCTCCTTTACATCAGTCTCTCAAGTCCAATGGTTCTGATGTGTGTGTTACACCAGATGCAGTTATGTTTCCCTAATAAATATGTATTTTCTTACAAACATTTGCAAAATTATCTTTACAAAATGTTCATGACATGCTAGCACAGTCTCACTTTTTCTGTTGTATTTCCTAAATGTGATGGCACAGCCAGATGAATTCTGATGTGACATCCTTTACTGGAAGAGGTTGGTACTTGTCTTCTGTGACTTCTTTCAACAAGTGTGAGAGTTTGGCAGTTACTGTCATTCCGATTCACAATGTCGCATAGGGCTAGAAGACTTATGTAGGAATATCATTTCTCCAAGACACCCGGCCCTGTTTTTCAACTACTGTTCTACTACATGGACTTGCTTAGACTGTCACTAAAAGGTTTCTTCAGTTGAGAGTGTTATTTGCCCCAACTATATCACTTCTTTTCCACTTTTGCTGAACCACTGCTAGGCTATGCTCCCCGTGTAAAAGTACTCATCCCACCTGTTGTGTTGAGCTCTTGGATGGAGAGTGCAGCTCTTTATACATACATAGAATATTCCAAAATGTATAAACATAAGAAATTCTGAAGACATTCCAGAACTGATAAATACTAAATGGAAATTAGTTAAATGTTAGACATGTCCAGAAAATACATACCATTTTGCAAAAAAGGCATATAAAAATATTTTTCTAATCAAAAATTTATTTTTACAAGAAAGAGTATTTATTAAAACTATTTTTAGACATATTTCATAGCAGGAAACCAACTTTTCTAAGCTCTCTTAATAGAAAGATGCTGCCAATGAAGACATCCACTGCGAAACGATGTGCCCCCCCTTTTTGCGTCATCATCACTGTCAAAGTGGCTTCTTCCAGAAACATATTCAAGTTCAAGAACAAGTGATAATCATAAGGTTCGAGATTAGGGCTGTACAGCAAGTGATCTAATTACTCCCAACCAAATTGCTGAATAAGGTTTTGAGTGACACCAGCAGAATGGGGACGTGCGTTGTCATGGAGCAACACAATGCCTTGACCGAAGATTCCACAACTTTTGCTTTTTATGGGACACTGAAGTTTTCTCAAGGTTTCACTATATCACACCGCACTGACGGTTTCACCTCTGGGAAGGAACTTAACAAGCATAATGCCCTTCCTGTCTCAAAACACAATGCACATTTTTTTGTACTGAAAACACAGTTTTGAATTTTTTTGTTTTGGGTGATTGTGAGTGCCCCCTCCATCATCTGTTTTGATTCTGGAGCAACACAACATGTTTCATCACTCGTCACAATTCTTTTTAATACTTCATCTCCCTCGTCATTGTATCAAGTAAGAAATTTCAAAGATTGCGAAGTCACTTCATTTTGGGGATGTGTGTAAGTATTTTCAGAACCCAACATAAATACAATTTGTAACAATTTCATGCAAAACAGGTTTTGAAATTGTGGACCATCTGTTTCCAAAAATTCTCACTTTCTCAACAGTCCATAAGTCATTACATTTTGACCATAAAGTTCTACAAGCTGACAATGAATTTCAGCTGGCTTGACATTCTTCGCTTTCAAAAACAACATTAGAAAATGCACTTCACAGTTGGTAGGCTCAGTGACTCGTCTCAAACATTTTGAACAATGTAAACACAACACCGGGGTGGCATCAGTGAAAGGATAATGAATCACACAAGTGCACATATGTGGAACTATGAAATGTGACTTACTTTCCGGCCACACCTTGTAATTGCTGGTGGCCGGGTTTGAACCAGCGACCCACAGCACAACGGCCAGCAATGATAGCTGCTATCCCACAGACTACATGTGGCACACCTTGCAGCAATATTTACAATATGACAACAGAGCTTAACTGTGTGTTATTTGCCATTTAATGAGTGAAAGTGCATTTCCTGTAACAGTTAAAGGAACTCAATATAGACTACCATCCTCACTCATTCATTTCCAAAAAGTAGAGTAATATCTATTTCCATACTAATGGCATTTTATGAGCTCAGCAATAATAGGAATTATCAAGTAGTGTCAAAGTTTATTTTATGCAAAGTTTTTTTCCCCAACAGAATTAATTCAGTAACTATTTTCTCTACAATGTACACTTGTTGGATGTGCTCCATCAGACGAAACTTTTAGTTCTCAGTATGCTGACTTTCCTAAAAAGGTGTTGAGTTGAACACGCTATAAAATCTATCACATAGCACACTAGCGATTAACAGGCTTGTGTGGCAAGCAAGCCTGGCACTTGTACGAGATACAGTTCACAACAACCAACAAATGTTGAAAAGCCCTTCAAAGGAGAATCTTTATCTTTACATGTTGGTTACACACTCTGCAGTTTCTTGGTAATGGGCTGACAATACAAAACTGTAACAAGCAGAATCCATGCATCTGAAAACTCACTCTTGCCACAAAGCAAAAACTAATTGCTCGCACAAATGGCAAAGTCAAGAAGTAGGGGGCCATACAGCAATTAATTTCACCAATTATCATCTGAATTACAGTGAAGACCCTTGTTGAAGGACTAAATCTTGTACCTACAACAAAAATGCATCAACAGCAGTGTACATCGGCACCACAGAGCACATAGCAGCTGTGGTCCCAATGGAAGTAAACAAAGTGCCAGTACTTACATCCAACAACTGTAAGCAAGGACGAGCAGCACAGAGAAATCTGCAGGAGGACAAACAACCTAATTATGGAAAATGACAAGGCAATGCTACGGTCTTATTGTCACATGTGGACTACAATAAGATGTGGCATATATACATTTCTACTGTGTTACCTGATGAACCATAACTTGGCTAGGTAGGAGATATTTTTAATACAGAATTCGAAAAGCAATGTAAATTACTGAATTACTTCAGCAATTTATATGTCTGTGAAATACAGTTTCACGCCTTGGATTAATCCCTGAATAGTGCCTTGGAGCACATTTGTCTGGTTGATGTAAACTTTTAGTGAGAAGAAAATCAACACAGGGTAAATAGCAAGGGCATTCTTTAGCATTAATACTTTCACTACATCTTTTCTTCAAAAATGAGAAGTTGTTCATTCTTTAAATCATGCCTCAAAACATGCTGCACATTAATTCTGAAGTTTTTAATTTTCAGACATTGAAATAACAAAGTTTATCACTGTTACAATTAAAACATTAAAATATATATGAAAAAAAACTCAATGCTCAGTCTTGACGCAATTTAAATTTATCAACACTAACACCATCTTTAGTTATTACATTAATCAGAATGCTGTCTCCTGTGTATATGTCTCTCTCAGCAGCAGAAATAAACCCATCCTTAATTATTGCCAATGCCTTCTCTGCTGGAACAGGTTCTTTGGGTACATTTTCCATGTTTTTGTAACCAATCTGGAAAAAAGAATGTTTGGCGTTAAAAGCTACATTTTTATCACACTGTTTCATATTAAGTGTAGTAACATGGGCTATTCATATAATTACTACAAAGTTCCAGCTGATTACAAATAATGGGAGTACAAATAGCCACTCCCCTTACAGCTCAGATGTTGACAGGCACTAAACCAAGTATGAGGTCGTATCTCAGCCATTTGACAATGTACTTTCTCAAACTTGACTAATTATATCCACACACAAGCACGGCTACGTCATCCTGGCCAGCTACAATCTCTCAGTGCTGCAGCACAGTGAGAAAGTTATCATTTACTTGCCTGTGTGTTTTTGTTAGTAATCTCTGAGGAGGAGAAAAAAATGATCTGAAAACGTAGCAACAATTTAATCTTTTTTATGAGCCTCTCAAACACCCAATGACTTTACTATATAATAAGAATACTTATTCGTTCAACACCATCCAGTTTAAACAGCATTTCAGGTACCTTGCCAATGGTACACTGAATTTCTTAATTGGCAGTTACTTCCATGTCCAATGGATCTTAGCTATGGTCTCCTGTTATAATGTGGAATGAGTCGGTTAAAGCGTGCAAATTATGTCTCTCGCTGGCTTATGCAGAATTTATCACTATCACAATCAGTGATGGCAGCTCGCAACAAATGGAGTCAAAATTCACTAAACAACTTGCTACAATCACGTTTAATGCTCACATTAGCTGTGGCATTCACAGCAGAGCGCTCATTGGCTGTTGGAGAATAAGCGACGCAGGTGTGCAGAACAAGCATAAACACAACTGCCATCGTTCGTGACCCCCAACTATAGAAACATATTACGCCTCGTGCATTTTGCAATTTGCCTCCTAGCTCCATTTTATACTGCATTGTATACGATGATATACACTTTATGTGATAAACACAAACACACACACACACACACACACACACACACACACACACACACACACACACACACACACACACAATATTTATTACACAGTCAGAGATTCTTAAATGGAATACAGAAAACTGTCAAGCAGATATGATTTCAGTTTGTGTTTGAAGTTAATTTCAATATCTATTAGATTCTTCACATCACTAACAAAGAGCTCAAAGATTTTAAGGCTGAGTACCTCACACCCTTTTGTGTCACACTAAAGCCATCCTCAAAGTGGACATGTTTCTCAATGTGAAGCACAATGGATGAGATTCCCATTGTGGTTAGTCTACACTTCGAAACAAGCCGGTATATGACACGGAACATTCACCTCATTATGCCTTTGTTACTGCACCGCTCTCCACCAACAGCTGTCGACTATATATTACTCGCACCGATTTTTGTAAATGAGCTGTACGATCTGTGAGCCAAATTGCTGAGCTAGTTCTGTTAAAAAGCACTTTTGTCCCTTGCTCATTTACCAACAATGTTTCTGTGTCTATAGTATACATAAATAAGAACTTCTATAACTTCTATATTCATGAACATGATAAAACGCAAAAATAGTTACATGACCAGCCAGCAAGGATATAAGCTTTCAAACTGCCATTACAAATAATGCTGTACATATTTACAGTAGTCGTCTAACTGATAAAAATTATTTTATCTTTCCTATTTTTAGTACAACTTAAGATCATTGTTATTACATCATCCAAAGGTAGGTGTGTGTGTGTGTGTGTGTGTGTGTGTGTGTGTGTGTTTGCATAACATCATTCACGGTGGAGGAGGGCACACCAAGAGGTCGTGGAGGTGGGCAGGCATAGAGAGAGAGAGAGAGAGAGAGAGAGAGAGAGAGAGAGAGAGAGAGAGAGAGAGAGAGGGGGGGGGGGGGGGGGGAGGTAGGGGGGGGGACATTGGATAGAAATGAAATTTATTAGACGTAATGATACAGATTAAAGATTCACTTGATCCCAAAATCAAGACCAATAAACAAATACAATGAATAGAAGTAAACAAACACGGTGCAACATCAATAATGTGTTGGACGACATTCTGTTGCAATACACACTGCAACACAGTCCAGCATCGAGTTGATTAGATGCTTGAAGGTGATCTGAGCAGATTAGCCCATAAATCTTGAACAGCCACCTCCAGATCACAGAGTGTAACATGGTGGGATCTGGCGTTTCAGCTTGTCCCACAAATGCTCTAGACAGTCGGGGAGCAGGTCGGCCATGGAAGCGTCACAACATGACATAGGAAGTCTTTAACTCTTGCTGTAAGTTGACAAGCATTATCTTGGTCCTCACCATGTTGCTATGACAGATAAAAAGTAAAACGCGGTTGACAGCCCACACGTTGTTTGCTAAAACGGCTGATAAGTCAGATGGCAAACACAAACAAGAATCTAGGGGATTAAAAAAAGGACATTTCGTGAGGAAATGGTGGACTGTCAAAGGTTGAGTGCAGTGAGTACAAAGTGGTGGGGCAGCACCACTTAACAAATGGTGATGGCTAAAAAGACAGTGACTGATGTGCAACCTAGCCAAAAAGATCTCATGGCAAGTGGACAGAGAGGAGGTCATCCAAGCTGCTGGGAGAGGCTTAATAACCCGGAGCTTGTTCCTGTGAATGAAGGACCAGTGCTGATGCCAAAGAGAGACCATCTGCCGACAGATGGCAACACAGAGATCATCAGATGGAATGTAAGACTTAGCAGGCAGATGTATGAGGGCTGCAGCCTAGGCAGCAGCATCAGCTGCCTCATTTCCTGTCAGATCAACATGACCAGAAACCCACATCACAGTGGTTCCATCAAGAGTGAGCAAGTGACAGTGTTTCTGGACCTTTTGCACTAACAGATGGATGGTGTACAGCAAACACAGGCTTTGAAAGGCACTGAGAGAGGCAGAGTAGATGATGCAATTGAAAAGCCTGTGTCACCAGATGTACTGCGTGGCATGATACGGGCAAAGACTCTGCTCTAAATACTGAGCAGTGTTCGGCTTCTGCCGATACCAGAAAATGTTGGTGCCAATGATGAAGGCACACCTGACACCATGGTCAATGCAAGAGCCATCAGTGTACACGAAAGTACTACGGCGAAGATGAGTGTGAAGGTCATTAAACTGAACGTGATAGGGGAGGCTGGAGTAGTGTGCTTAGGAAGCAAATGAAGGCCAAGGTCGACACAGGCCGCCACTCGAAGCCAAGGTGGTGAAGGGTTCACACCCACCGAGAAAGTGGCAGGTAGCGTGAAATTCAGCTGTTGGAGCAAGAGCCGAAAGCGAGCTTCAATAGGTAACAGAAGAGGGATGAGCCCCATACCAGCGATCAAAGGATTCATCGAAAAAGGAGGCATAGGATGAGTAGCCACGCATAGCAGACAAATGGCATGCATATCTACTGAGGGGAAAGAGTAGGACAGCAGTAGTTTGGCAGCTTCTGCATACAGACTTTAAACCTTGCTAGTTAAATAGCGCCAGTGGCCAAACAGATAGCACAATGGTGGATAGTATTAAGTAGGCGTAAGAGGGACGGACGGACGTCCAGATGCGAACAAAACACCAATAGTCTAGTTTCGAAAGGACAAGGGACTAGTACGAACTGAGGAGGGTTACGAGATCTGCTCCCGAGGAAATACCACTCAAGACACGTAGGACATTGAGGGACCGCATACAGGGCTGCCAGACACGTGCGAGGACCAAGAAAGTTTCCTATGAAGCACGAGCTCCAGGAATTGGGTAGTTTCAACAAATGGAAGAGCAACATGCCCAGGATGTAAAGAAGATGCAAGAAACCATTGCGCTGTCAGAAGTTCATACACACAGTTTTGTCAGTGGAAAAACAAAAGCCATTGTCGATGCTTCATGAGTAAAGACAATGGAGACAACACTGAAGACGCCGCTCAGTGAGACAGGTGCATGGAGAACTACAATGGATGGCAAAATTGGCAACGAAAAAGGAGCAGGCGATGCCCGGTGGGAGACAGGGCATTATAGGGTTAATGGTGATAACAAAGAGGACAACACTCAGGACAGAATCCTGCGGCACACTGTTTTCCTGAATAAAGCTTCTGACAAGGCAGAATCCATACAAACCTTGCAAACTCGATCTTTTAAAAATTCCTTAAGGAAACGGGGCAGGCGGCCATGGAAGCCACACATGTAGAGAGTACGACAGATACTAGACCCCCAGCAGCTATCGTAGTATTTCTCCAAATCGAAAAACACTGCCATAGTCTGGGATTTCCACACAAAACCATTCATGACATGGGTAGATAAAGTGACGAGATGGTCAACTGCAGAATGGTGCACTTTAAATCCACTCTGTGCAGCAGTTAGTAAACTGCGAGACAAGAGACACTATACCAGCCCAGCATGAATCAGACGTTCCATCACATTGCGAACACAGCGGGTGAGAGAAATCGTGTGGTAGCTAGAAGTAAGGTGTTTGTCCTTACCGGCCTTAAGTATGCGCACGACAGTGGCTTCATGCCAGCATCTGGGACACGTGCCCTCTGCTCAGATGTGATAATACGAGGGTTGTTTTTTAAGTAAGGGCCATTTTTACTTTTAAAAAAAGATACAAATACTTTTGTAAAAAAAACTTTTATTTTCTGATTCTACACACTTTTACCTATTTTCTACATAGTTGCCTTGTTTATTTAAGCGCTTGTCATACCGTACAACTAAGTTTTTAATTCCCTCTTCAAAGAATTCGGCCGCCTGCTCCGAAAGCCAAGAGTTCACGGCCGCTTTCACTTCATCGTCGTCATTGAAGCGCTGCCCGCCAAGATGGTGTTTCAGGTACCGGAAAAGGTGAAAATCGCTAGGAGCAAGGTCGGGGCTGTATGGTGCATGGTCCAAAACTTCCCAGCCAAAAGAATCAATCAAATCCCGAGTCTTTTGAGAGGTGTGAGGCCTAGCGTTATTGTGCAAGAGCAAAACTCCTTTTGTCAGCATGCCGCGCCTTTTGTTTTGAATTGCTCTGCGGAGCTTCCTTAGAGTTGCACAGTAGGCATCTGAGTTGATTGTCGTTCCTCGTGGCATAAAGTCCACTAGCAAAACACCGCGCCGGTCCCAGAACACAGTTGCCATAATCTTGCGCTTTGACAGCGTCTGTTTGGCTTTGACCTTGACGGGTGAGGTTGTGTGTCGCCATTCCATCGATTGTCGCTTGCTTTCGGAAGTGATATGGGATACCCATGTTTCATCTCCAGTGACAATTTGACTCAACATGTCATCCCCTTCTTCCTCGTAACGAATAAAAAAGTCCAATGAAGTGTCAAATCTCTTCCCTTTGTGATCCTCTGTGAGGAGTCTGGGTACCCACCGAGAACACAGTTTCTTAAAGTTTAGGTTTTCAGACACAATTTTGTACAAAACCGATCTTTAAACTTGTGGAAATTCCAAAGAAAGAGTGGAAATTGTGAATCTTCTGTCCTCACGAATCTTTGTTTCGACTGCAGCCACCATATCATCAGTGATCACAGAGGGCCGGCCTGAGCGTTCTTCGTCATGGACGTTTTGACGGCCATTTTTAAACTCTCTAACCCATTGACGCACTTTACCTTCACTCATTGCATTCAAGCCATAAACTTCTGTTAACTGACGATAAATTTCTGCAGTTGATAGGCTTCTCGCGGTCAAAAAACGTATCACTGACCGTATCTCACACGTGGCAGGCGATTCAATAATCGTAAACATTATAAAGTAGCACAGCGATGCGTACACGTCAGCTACAGAGCTGCAACTTGCATCAGTGTGAATGGGCAGGATGCCGGCAAGTGGCGCAGTGGCTTGTTGCGGCGTCCGCGCGAACTACGGGACTATACACGCGAACGGCCCTAACTTAAAAAACAACCCTCGTACGTATGAACCAGGAAGTGTTTGCTCGCAAGAGAAAGGTGCTGCAACATCTGAATGTGAACACTGTCTGGCCCTGGGGCAGAGGTAGGTAGGTAGGTTGGTTTAAAAGGAAGGGAAGGGACCAAACTACAAGGTCATCGGTCCCTTGTTCCTAATAAAACAATGCCACAAGAGTGAGAATAAGACAGACGAGACATATAACACAAAACTGAAAGAAAGGAAAAACCGTAAGATCGAAGGAAAGGCAACGAACACTAAAAGGAACCAAAGAGGACAAGAAAACAACAGACACACTAGAAACAGAAGAGAGTAAAACAAGTAAGCAGATTCACCCTCAAGAACAAAGCATAAAACTAAGTCAGCCAATGAGGTGTTGTCAGATAAAATGAGTGGCAACGAGTCCAGTAAACCAAGATTTCATCACTGGACAGTCAAAGTGGGACAGTGCACCAGAATATGGGCCACTATCAACAGGGTACCGCACCAACACTGAGGCGGATCTTCACGGTGCAAGAGGTAACTGTGGGTCCCCCTAGCATGGCCAATGCGGAGCCAGCGGAGGACAACTGATTCCCTGCGATAGGCCCGCATGGAAGACTTCCACACATTCATAGTCTCCTTAATGACACACAGTTTGTTGTGCATACTGTTATGCCATTCTGTCTCCCAAAGCCTAAAAACCCTGCAGCTTAAGTCAGAACACAGGCAAGGTTCAGATATGCCCATCTCCAAAAGCGGTTTCTGCACAGCCTGTCGACAAGTACGTTACCGGGGGTGCTGACATGTCCTGTGGTCCACACAAATACCACTGAACGACGGGACCGTTCCAGGGCATAGATGGACGCCTGGATGGACACTACCAGAGGATGGTGAGGGTAGCACTGGTTGATAGCTTGTAGGCTGCTCAAGGAGTTAGTAAACAGAAGAAACAATTCCTTGGTACATGAATGGATATACTGAAGTGCACGAGATATGGCTACCAGCTCTGCAATGAATACACTGCAGTCATTGGGCAAGGAATGCTGTTCAATATGGCCTCTGTGGACAAAGGTGAAGCCAACATTACCATCAGCCATCGAGCTGTCGGTGTAAACCACTTCAGAGCCCCAGGACACTTCAAGAATTGAGAGGAAGTGAGAGCAGAAAGCCGAAGGGTTAACGGAGTTTTTATGGCCATGTGGAAGGTCCAGGTGAAGCTTCGGCCTACAGCTATACTACGGAGGTGTACGTGAATGGACCTCGAGGAGAGGTGCTACAGGCAAGGACTCCAGTTCAGACAGAAGTGATTTCACACGAACCGCTATCGTTAGCCCTGGCCTGGGCCTGTTGGAGGTGAATCGCCATGGTTGGGAAAAGAAGACGGCAATTAGGATGTTCAGGAGAGCTACTAATGTGTGCAACGTAACTGGCGAGCAGTTGTGCACGTCTGATCTGCAATGGAGGGACTCCACCCTCCACCAGTACGCTGGTCACCGGACTCTTCCCAAAAGCTCCTGTCACCAGTCGAAACCCACAGTGGTGCACAGGGTCGAGTAAATGCAACGCTGAGGGTGCTGCCGAACCATAAACCACACTCCCATAGTCGATTTGGGATTGGACAAGGGCTCTGTAGAGCCGCAGCAGCGTAGAGCGATCTGCACCCCAACTGGTGTTGCTCAGGCAACAGAGGGTATTGAGGTGCTGCCAGCACTTTTGCTTAAGCTGATGAAGATAAGGAAGCCAAGTCAATCGAGCATCGAAAACCAATCCTGGGAATTAATATGTCTCCACTACAGTGAGTGGATCATCATGAAGGTAAAGTTCTGGATCCGGATGAACAGTACGACGCTGGCAGAAGTGCATGAGACACGACTTTGCGGCTGAAAACTGGAAGCTGTGGGCGACAACCCACTGGATGGCTCCCTGTGGGAGACTCTCAGCAACACCAGTACTGGAGCAGCAGTATGAAATGCAGAAGTCATCCGCATGCAGAGAAGACGAGACTGAGGGCCCGACAGCTGCTGCTAGACCATTAATGGCCACTAAAAATAGAGAGAGACACTCAATACAAAGCCCTACAGGACTCCATTCTCCTGGATATGGATGGAACCTTGAGAGGCACCAACTTGGACACAGAAAGTATGGAGAGACAGGAAGTTTTGGATAAAAATCGGGAGCGGGCTGCGGAGACTCCACTCATACAATGTGGCAAGGATATGATGTCGCCAGGTTGTGTTGTACGCTTTACCTACGTCAAAAAAGATGGCAACCAGGTGTTGCCGTCGGGAAAAGGCTGTTTGGGTGGCAGACTTGAGGGACACAAGATTATCTATCAGTGGTAGAGCGCCCCTGGCGGAAGCCGCCCTGACATGGAGCCAGTAGGCCACGTGACTCCAGGACCTAACCCAACCGCTGACATACCATGCGTTCCAGCAGCTTACAAAGAACGTTGGTGAGGCCGATAGCTATCCACATCAATCAGGTTTTTACTAGGTTTGAGCACCGGAATGATGGTGCTTTCCCACGACTGCGATGGAAAGATGCCATCGCACCAGATCCGGTTGAAGACAAGAAGGAGATGTCGCTTGTAGTCAGATAAGAGATGTTTAATCATCTGGCTGTGGATCCAATCAGGCCCAGGAGGTGTGTCGGGGCAATGTGCAAGGGCACTGAGGAGCTCCCATTCTGTAAATGGGGCATTATAGTATTCACTGTGGTGTGTAGTGAATGAGAGGACTTTCCCTTCCAGAAGCCGTTTGAGAGTGCAAAAAGCTGGGGGAGGGGTGGGGGTAATTCTCCGATGCAGAGGCTGAAGCGAAGTGCTTGGCAATCGCGTTTGCATCGATAGATAACACACCATTTATGGTAACACCAGCAACACCTGTTGGGGTCTAGTACCCAAAAAGACATTTGATCTTTGCCCGAACTTGGGAAGGTGATGTATGACACCCAAAGGTTGAGACTTATCTCTCCCAACAATCCTGCTTCCATTGTCTGATAAGCGGGTGAATGCAGGCATGGAGCCGTTTATAGGCTATGAGGTGTTCCAGGGAAGGGTGGCGCTTATGCCGCTGTAGTGGTCGCCAACGTCCCTTAATAGCTTCAGCGACTTCCAGTGACCACCTAGGAACTGCCTTATGCCTCAGGCACCCTAAAGAGTGAGGGATCCCGTTTTCTGTGCAGAAACAATTGTTGTAGTCACTTGCTCAACCATCACATCAACGTTACCATGTGGAGGAGGTTCAATGGTGACAGCAGTGGTGAAAGTTTCCCAGTTCGCCTTGTTTAAAGCCCATCTGGGTAGGCGTCCGAGAGCCTGATGCTGGGACAGGGACAGTTGCCGTAGCTCAGCCAGGTGGTGGAGAAAACCGCTGCAATTCCACTGGAGGATGACACTGAGACAGCACAGGCATGGAACATTCAATGAGGCAGTTTATGCTTCAAACACCTGCTGCCACCGATTTATTGCCTGAGCAGTCTATATCCACTGTGTCTGAGGGTCTGGCGAGATCTAGGTCCTGAGTGGACACCAAAATCTCCACCCCATCCTCAGCCGCAGAGCTTGTAGGTAGCGGTGGTGTGGGTGCCACCGCAATTTCCTTGGTCTTAGGGGTTTTCTTTTTGGATTTCTCTCGCTGGTCCTTGGCCCTCCCTGGCTGGGAGAACTTCACTAGCTCAGTCTCCGGGACTGAGGATGAGTGCGAAGCCCGATGACCAGCTGCTTTTGGCTCTTCAGCTACTGGCGGGTGTCGTCTTTCCGAACAGAAGAAACCTGGGAAGGGAGTGACCCAAGGGACCCCTTCCTAGCGAGAGAAGCCGAAGACAACTTATGCTTCTCTGGCTTAAAAGTGGGGATGGATGTCCCGGATGGTACGGGAGGGGGGTGTTGCTCCTGAAGTAGGTGGTGCAGGAGCAACAGGGAGGGAAACGCCCCCCACCATCAAGGGGGCAAGTGTGGTCTTCCGGCTCTGAGAGGTGGCCTGGGTTGGCGGAGCTGATAGTGCCAGAACTGTTGTAGTGGCCGCGTAAGACGATGTCGTATGCACAGGATGCAGGTGTTCAAATTTTCTCCTAGCCTCAGTGTAGGTCAGTCTGTTCAGGGTCTTTTACTCCATGATTTTCCTTTCTTTCTGGAGAATCCTGCAGTCAGGTGAGAAAGGTGAATGGTGCTCTCTGCAGTTGACACAGATGGGAGGTGGGGCATGTTGAGTATTGGGATGTGATGGGCGTCCGCAATCTTGGCATGTGATGCTGGAAGTATAGCAGGAAGACATATGGCCGAACTTCCAGCACTTGAAGCATCGCATCGGGGGAGGGATGTAGGGCTTTACATCACAGAGGTAGACCATCATCTTGACCTTCTCGGGCAATGTATCATCCTCAAAGGCTAAGATGAAAGCACCGGTGGCAACCTGATTATCCTTCGGACCCCGGTGGACATGCCAGACGAAATGTACATCTCCCGCTCTAAATTGGCACAGAGCTCATCATCGGACTGCAAAAGAAGGTCTCTGTGAAATATGATACCCTGGACCATATTTACACTCTTATGGAGAGTGATGGTTACAGAAAAATCCCCCAGCTTGTCACAAGCGATTAACTCCTGTGACTGGGCAGAGGATGCTGTTTTGATCAAGACTGACCCAGATCTCATTTTGTCCCCTAAATAATCAACAAAAAACTGAGGCTTCATCGTCATGGAAGATTCCTAATCAGCTCTCGAACATACAAGGTACCGGGGCAAATAAGATCCGCTGCTATCCTTAGTCTGACGTTCTTTTCATGGCGTGGCCAGGGAGGGGAACGATTTGGGGTCATACGTCTGTGCGTTGAATTGAGCTCATGATCGCTTAGAGACTGCTGGTGTTTCACCACCAGCAAGAGATGATGGACTATGCTTCGTCGTGTGTCATCCACCCTGACGTCACCCACTCCGACTAGGGGCCCTCCCCATGGGTGCCACCCAGCTGCAGCAAAGTCCAATATTCATGACATCGATGTGTTTTAGAATCTTGGAACATATTCTGAGCTCAGACATAATGAGGTGTATCTAACAAAATGACCAGCATCATCACGAGTCCTGTATCAATCATGCGATATCCATCTCACACTTTCCTCATATGATATAATAAAAGCTCTGGATAAAGGCAGTCACGTAGATGTAGTATTTCTCAATTTCCAAGAAGCATTTGACTCAGTACATCTACACATATTGTCAAAAGTACAACCGTATGGGGTATTGAGCAAAATTTGTGACTGGAATGAGGATTTTTTGGTAGGGAGGATGCAGCATTTTATCTTAAATGGAGAGTCACAGTCAGACGCAAAAGTAACTTTCTGTGCCCCGGGGAAGTGTTTTGGTACCACTGCTGTTCATGTCCAACATTAATTATCTTGCATACAATATTGACAGTAACTTCAAACATTTTGCAGGCGACAGTTCTCTATAGTGAAGTAGTGCCTGGAAGAAACTGCATAATACCGGATCTTGGTATGATTTAAAAGTGGTGTGAAGATTGGTAATTTGCTTTAAACGTTTAAAAATGTGAAACTGTGCACTTCACAAAAAAGTAGTATCCTATGACTATAATATCAGTGACTCACAGCTGGAATCAGCTAACTCCTACAAATAACTGGGTGTAACACTTTTTAGGGACATTAAATGGAATGATCACATATGCTGTTGTGGGTAAAGCAGCTAGTAGACCTCTGTTTATTAGTAGAATACTGTGAAAATGCAGTCAGTCTACAAATGACATTTGTAAGCAACCACTTGTGCAACCCATTCTGGAATACTGATCAAGTGTGTGGAACCCATACCAAATAGCACTAACAGGGGACACTGACTGTATACAGAGAAGAGCAGCACAAATGGTCACAGATTTGTTTGGCACATGGGAGCGAGAGAGATGCTGAAGAAACTGAACTGGTGGACTTTTGAAGACAGACACAAATTATCCCAAGAAAGCCTACTTCCGAAGTATCAAGAACTAGCTTCAAATGGTGACTCCTGAAATATGCTACAACCCCCTAGTAATTGCTCAATTAGGGATCAAGATTAGCTTAACTAAAGAATCATTCTTCCCACACTTCATATGCGAATGGAACAGGAAGAAACCCTTTAATTGGGGCAACGAGATGTACCTTCTCTCTTGCACTTCACAGTGGTTTGCATCACGCCTAGGTAGATAGAGACGAATCAGCCAGCTGAGCTGTGTAACTATCATGCAAGCAAGGAAATCGAGGTTGTGAAGCAGCCACTAAAATCTCACATGTTGTATTCTGCTGCATATTGTGCCACTGGATGGTCTGCCTTGTTTTTGACATCAGTTTGGTGCTGACCATTCATTCTAGTTGACAGCTGGTGGGCGCCAGCCTCTGATGGGATAGGATAAGTCTGTGACGGGACTGAAGTAGGTGGGGCTTGGTGAGTGGATTGGACAGGACTTGCATCTGGGCCGTCCATTAGGGTATTATCCCTGTGGCAGGGGATTGGGGGTGGGTGTGGCATACGGATGGACTTTTATGTTTTGGAGGTTGGGTGGGCAGTGGAACACCACTTTGGGATGGGATGGAAGTACCTTGGGTAGGATGTCCCTCACTTCAGGACATGATGATAGATAATCAAGGCCCTGACAAAGGACGTGGTTCTTTGTTTCAGTCCTAGGTGATGTTGGGTGACATGTGAGCAGTTCTTTGTTGCTGGTTCTTGCGCTAGATGTGAGGATCAGGTGTGTGTGGGGCTTTGGCACAAGAGACCTGTTTCTGTATTAGCTATTAAAGGTATTGCCTGTCTGTGAAGGCCTTTGTGAAGCCTTCAGCATACTGGGCGAGGGAGTTCTCATCACTGCAGATTTGCCTACCACTGGTGGCAAGGCTGTATGTAGGAGGGAGGGGGGGGGGGGGATTTTTTGGTGTGGAAGGGATGGTGGGTGCGAAAGTGCAGGTACTGTTGGTGATTACTGTATCTGATGTGGACCAAGGTGTGGGTGGAGCCATCTGAGAGGAGGAGATAGACATCTAGGAAGGTGGCACGACAAGGTGGAGGAGGACAAGATAAAGGGGGTGGGAAAGAAGGTGCTGAGATTGTGGAGGAATAAGGATCAGGTGTTCTGACCTTGAGTCCAGATTATAAAGATTTCATCAATAAACCAGATCCAGAGTTTGGGGTTTTAGGATAATCTAGCACATATGGCGAGTGATGGTCATGGAGTGGGTATCCACATTCACCGCATAGAGAGTCCTCTGTACAGTGATAAGACATGTGCCCAAAATGTGAAAACACATCATCGATGGTGGAAAGTACGGCTTCACATCACACTGCCCTCCTCTGGGAAAGTGTCCCTATCCTAGTCAAAAGGCAGAATAAAGGTTGGTTGGTTTGGGGGGGATTAAAGGGACCAGACTGCGACGGTCATCGGTCCCTTTTCCAAAAAAAAGTAAAACCACCCAAAGAGAATAAAAAACGAACAACAGGAAAGACGTCAGACGACACAGGACAAGAAATACTCCTACAGAGATCAGACGAAACAAATTAAAATCACACAGAGTGTGACAGTGGTTGGCCGACCATAGAGATAAAAAGGAAAAGCCAACCACCGAGAACACATTAAAAACTCAGCGTAAAATCGTAGGCCAATGGCCAGAATCAACACAAAAGAACAGAACAAACACTCAGAGTAAATAATAAAAACCCCCTGCCCGAATAAAACGGAAAACTAAGTCAGCCATACCAGGGTCATCACATAAGAGGGCAGGGAGCGTATCAGGCAGCGCAAATGTCTGCCTGACCACAGCTAAAAGGGGGCAGGCCAACAAAATGTGGGCCACTGTCAAAGCCGCCCCGCAGCGACATACAGGAGGGTCCTCCCGGCGCAGTAAATAACTGTGTGTCAGGTGGGAGTGGCCAATGCGGAGCCGACAAAGGACAACAGAGTCCCTGCGGTTGGCTTGCAGGGATGACCGCCACACAGTCGTCGTCTCCTTGATGGCACGGAGTTTATTGGGCATGATCCGATGGCGCCATTCAGCGTCCCAAAGCGCAAAAACTTTTCGGCGGAGGACTGCCCGCAAATCAGCCTCTGGGAGGCCAACATCCAGAGATGGTTTACTCGTGGCCTCTTTCGCCAGGCGGTCAACATGTTCATTGCCCGAGATACCGACATGACCGGGGGTCCTCACAAAGACCACAGAGCGGCCGCAACGCGCAAGAGTATGCAGGGACTCATGGATAGCCATCACCAGACGAGAACGAGGAAAACACTGGTCGAGAGCTCGTAAACCGCTCAGGGAATCGCTACAGATAACGAAGGACTCACCTGAGCAGGAGCGGATATACTCTAGGGCACGAAAGATGGCGACTAGCTCAGCAGTGTAAACGCTGCAGCCAGCCGCCAAGGACCGTTGTTCGGAATGGTCCCCTAGAGTTAGCGCATACCCGACACGACCAGCAACCATCGAACCGTCGGTGTAAACAATTCCAGAGTCCTGATACGTGGCCAGGATGGAATAAAAGCGGCGGCGGAAGGCCTCTGGAGGGACCGAGTCCTTCGAGCCCTGTGCCAAGTCGAGCCGAAGGCAAGGGCGAGGAACACACCACGGGGGTGTACGCAGAGGCGCCCGGAAAGGAGGTGGAACTGGGAAAAACCCAAGCCCGCAGAGAAGCTCCTTGATGCGTACGGCGATCGGACAACCCGACCGGGGCCGATGGTCTGGCAGATGGACGACTGACTGCGGGAACAGGACACGATAATTTGGATGCCCAGGCAAGCTAAAAACATGGGCAGCATAAGCGGCCAGCAAACGTTGGCGTCGGAACCGCAGTGGAGGTACACCTGCCTCCACTAGGACGCTGTCCACAGGGCTGGTGCGGAAAGCACCAGTGGCAAGGCGTATCCCGCTGTGGAGAATTGGGTCCAGCACCCGCAACGCAGATGGGGATGCTGAGCCATAAGCTAGGCACCCATAATCCAGGCGAGACTGGATTAACGCCTGGTAGAGCCGCAACAGGGTAGAGCGGTCGGCGCCCCAGCAGGTGTGGCTCAAACAACGCAGGGCGTTGAGATGCCGCCAACACGCTTGTTTAAGCTGCCGGATATGAGGCAGCCAAGTCAACCGGGCATCAAAAAGGACACCCAAAAACCTGTGGGTCTCCACCACAGCAAGAAGTTCGTCGGCAAGATAAAGCCGCGGCTCAGGATGGACCGTTCGGCGCCGGCAGAAATGCATAACGCGGGTCTTGGCAGCCGAAAACTGAAAACCACGCGCTACAGCCCAAGACTGCGCCTTGCGGATTGCGCCCTGTAGCTGACGTTCAGCTGCTGCAATGCTAATAGAACTATAGTAAAGACAGAAGTCGTCAGCATACAGGGAAGCGGAGACAGAATTTCCTACTGCCGCAGCGAGACCGTTTATTGCAATTAAAAACAGGCAGACACTGAGGACAGAGCCCTGGGGTACCCCGTTCTCCTGGACGAGGGAGGAACTATACGAGGCCGCGACTTGCACGCGGAAGGTACGATACGACAGAAAATTTCTGATAAAGATCGGCAGAGGGCCCCGAAGACCCCATCCATGAAGCGTAGAAAGGATGTGATGACGCCATGTCGTATCGTACGCCTTCCGCATGTCGAAAAAGACAGCGACCAGGTGCTGACGGCGGGCAAAGGCTGTACGGATGGCCGACTCAAGGCTCACCAGATTGTCGGTGGCGGAGCGGCCTTTACGGAACCCACCCTGAGACGGAGCCAGAAGGCCCCGAGACTCCAGCACCCAATTTAAGCGCCGGCTCACCATGCGTTCAAGCAACTTGCAAAGAACGTTGGTGAGACTAATGGGACGGTAGCTGTCCACCTCCAGAGGGTTCTTTCCAGGTTTCAAAATGGGGATGACAATACTTTCCCGCCATTGCGACGGAAACTCACCCTCGACCCAGAGACGGTTGTAAAGGTCGAGGAGGCGTCGCTTGCAGTCCACTGAAAGGTGTTTCAGCATCTGACAGTGGATGCGATCTGGCCCGGGAGCGGTATCAGGGCAAGCGGCAAGGGCACTCTGAAATTCCCACTCACTGAATGGAGCGTTGTAGGGTACAGAAGCGTTGGTGCGAAAAGAAAGGCTCCGACGTTCCATCCACTCTTTAATGGAGCGGAAGGCCTGGGGGTAATTCGCAGAAGCGGAACTCATAGCAAAATGCTCTGCTAAGCGGTTTGCAATGACGTCGGAGTCAGTACAAACTGCTCCATTCAGCGAGAGCGCAGGGACGCTGGCAGGGGTCCGATAGCCGAAGACCCGTCGAATCTTGGCCCAGACCTGCGATGGAGTGACATGGAGTCCAATGGTGGACACATACCGCTCCCAGCACTCCTTCTTGCCTTGGCGGATAAGGAGGCGGGCCCGCGCACGCAGCCGTTTGAAGGCGATAAGGTGGTCCATGGAGGGATGTCGCTTGTGACGCTGGAGCGCCCGCCGGCGATCTTTAATCGCTTCAGCAATCTCAGGCGACCACCAAGGCACAGCCCTCCGCCGAGGGGACCCAGAAGAACGGGGAATGGCAGACTCGGCGGCAGTGACGATGCCGGCGGTGACCGATGTAACCACCGCATCAATGGCATCAGTTGAGAGAGGCTCAATAGCGGCAGTGGAGGAGAACAAGTCCCAGTCAGCCTTATTCATAGCCCATCTGCTAGGGCGCCCAGAAGAGTGACGCTGTGGTAGTGACAGAAAAATCGGAAAGTGGTCACTACCACACAGGTCGTCATGCACACTCCAGTGGACAGATGGTAAGAGGCTAGGGCTACAGATTGAAAGGTCAATGGCGGAGTAGGTGCCATGCGCCACACTGAAGTGTGTGGAGGCACCATCATTCAAAATCGAGAGATCGAGCTGCGACAATAAATGCTCAACGGTGGCGCCTCGACCTGTTGCCACTGACCCACCCCACAGAGGGTTATGGGCGTTAAAGTCGCCCAGTAATAAGAAAGGTGGCGGCAATTGGGCTATCAGCGCAGCCAGGACATGCTGCGCGACATCACCCTCCGGTGGAAGGTAAAGACTGCAGACGGTAAGAGCCTGCGGCGTCCACACCCTAACAGCGACAGCCTCTAAAGCTGTTTGTAGAGGGACAGACTCGCTGTGAAGAGAGTTAAGGACATAGATGCAGACGCCACCAGACACCCTTTCATAAGCTGCTCGGTTCTTATAATAACCCCGATAGCCACGGAGGGCGGGGGTGCGCATTGCTGGAAACCAAGTTTCCTGCAGAGCAATGCAGAGGAAAGGGTGAAGGCTGATAAGTTGGCGGAGCTCAGCTAGATGGTGGAAGAAACCGCTGCAGTTCCACTGGAGGATGGTTTTGTCCATGGCTGAGAAAGGCGTGCCGGGACTGGGACGGCAGATTACGCCGCTGGGTCACCTGCTGCCTCCGATTGAGCACCCGTGCTAGTGCTATTGCTATTCACGGCGTCTGAGGGACCGGCGAGATCGAGGTCCTCAGCGGACGCCAGAATCTCCACCTCGTCCTCAGACGCAAAGCTAGAAGGTAGCGATGGGGTGGCTACCACCGCGCGTTCCTTGGGCTTAGAGCTGCTCTTCTTTGATTTCTCACACTGCTCCTTGGGTTTAACTGGCTGGGAGGGCTTCACCGATTCAGTCTCCGGGACTGAGGAGGATCGGGAAGCCCTTCGACCTGCAGATTGTGGGCACTTACGCCACTGGCTATCGTCAGCCTTCCCGCCGGTGGAAACCTGGGAAGGGAGGGACCCAAGGGACCCCTTGCGAGCGTGAGAAGCCGAAGAAGTTGGACACTTCTCCGGCTTAGAAGCGGGGACTGACGTCCCCGATGGGGGGGGGGATGGTGTTGCTCCTGAGGTAGGTGGCACAGGAGCAACCCGGTGGGTAGAGCCCCCCACTGGCAAGGGGGCAGGAGGAGTTGTACCACTCGTCGATCCGGCCGGAAGGCGCGAAACTGATGGGGCTAGCACAGGTGTTGTAGCAGCGGCGTAGGAAGTTGTCATTCGCACTGGATGTAATCGGTCGTATTTCCGTTTGGCCTCAGTATAAGTCAGTCGGTCCACGGTCTTATATTCCATGATTTTGCGCTCTTTCTGGAATATTCTGCAGTCTGGCGAGCAAGGTGAATGGTGCTCCCCGCAGTTGACGCAGATGGGAGGCGGGGCACATGGAGTATCGGGATGAGATGGGCGTCCGCAATCTCGACATGTGAGGCTGGAAGTGCAGCGGGAAGACATATGGCCGAACTTCCAGCACTTGAAGCACCGCATCAGGGGAGGTATATAGGGCTTGACGTCACATCAGTAGACCATCACCTTGACCTTTTCCGGTAACGTATCACCCTCGAAGGCCAAGATGAAGGCACCGGTAGCAACCTGATTGTCCCTCGGACCCCGATGAACGCGCCGGACGAAATGAACACCTCTACGTTCTAAGTTGGCGCGCAGCTCGTCATCAGACTGCAAAAGGAGGTCCCTATGGAAAATAACACCCTGGACCATATTTAAACTCTTATGTGGAGTAATAGTAACGTTAACATCCCCCAACTTGTCACAAGCAAGTAACCTGCGTGACTGGGCGGAGGATGCCGTTTGTATCAGTACTGAGCCAGAGCGCATTTTAGACAAGCCCTCCACCTCCCCAAACTTGTCCTCTAAATGCTCGACGAAGAACTGAGGCTTTGTGGAGAGAAAAGACTCCCCATCAGCTCTCGTGCAAACTAAGAATCGGGGCGAATAACTGTTACCTCCATCCTGGGACTTACGCTCTTCCCACGGCGTGGCCAGGGAGGGGAACGTTTTCGGATCGTACTTCTGAGCATTAAATTGAGCCCGAGAACGCTTAGAGACTGCTGGCGGCTGGCCGCCAGCGAGAGATGATGTACCACGCTTCATTGCGGGTCATCCGCCCTGATGCCACCTACTCCGACCAAGGGCCCTCCCCACGGGCGCCACCCAGCCACAGCAAAGGCCACCTGGCAGGATGGCCGTTGCCGGGAGTCCTGATACCCCAGGAGGATAGGCATCTACTCCTTGGCATACGTGGGGAGTTAACGGCGCAGGCATCAGTAGAGCGATCCCTGTGTTGTCAGGGGGCTACAACCAAGAGGGTACATGGCGGCCCCACCACAACGGACTGGCTACCGTGCTGGATCTTAGGTGCAAAACTGTCCAAGGTCGTCGTCACAGTTAAAAGAAACACTGCAGAGGGCAGCGTGGTAATCGCACCCAGGGACGTATCCCCGCCCTAAAGATCGAAAACGAGCGGGACACCATTGCAACGACGTGAAAGCCGGCTAAAGGTCTAATTGCACGACGGATACAGTGCACCATGTAAGGCGCCCTTCCCCAATTGGCTCGCTCTTCAGAATAATTTAGAAAGATGGAGGTCAAACCCGAGAGGGGACCATCACATAAGGCCAAAACATGTGAGACTCCTTTTAGTCGCCTCTTACGACAGGCAGGAATACCGCGGGCCTATTCTAACCCCCGAACCCGCAGGGGGGGGAGGGGGCAGAATAAAGGTGTCAGTATCAATTAGATTATCCTTAAGGCCTTTCTGAACATGCTGAACAAAATGAATGCCTCACTATTCAAGACTGACTCCTTGAGCCATATTTGAAGACTGGTCAGGAGCAATGGACACGGGGATGTGGCCAAGATGGTCAAAGGCACGAAGGGCCACAGATTGAGCGGCAGAAGAGGTTCTGATCAACAGCAAACCTGACCACATCTTACTCTACGAGTCCACTTTGCCAAACTTGTCTCCCATGGTTTCTACAAAAAATAATCTGTTGGTGGCAGTGAAAGTGTCCCTGTTAGTCCACGTGCAGACCAGATAGCATGGAATGGGTTTCACTTTGAGCCGTCGCCTGGCCCTCCTCCCAGCGTGTAGCCAGAGGAGGGCCGCAGGGTTATAAGAAACAGCATTGAAGATTGATTGGCAACTAAAGAGACAGCCACAGAAGAATGGTCGGACTGAGCCTAATGCACTTCATTCGCAAAAGCACCCATTCTGATACCACCCCTCAGATCACGGGTGCTCCCTGTGGGTAGCACCCAGCCATAGCAAGGCTCGCCTGGCACTTTTAATGGCCATTTTTGGGAGTTTCGATGCTCCAGAATGACAAGCACCTACTCCTAAGCATACATGGGGAGGTATCAGCTCAGGTACCAGAAGTGTAATTTCTGTGTTGTCAGGGGGCCTCAGCTGAAAGGGTACATAACAACAGCACCACATGGACTGGATACTGTGCTGGCTGTCTAATGTTAAAGGACAATGGTGTCAAGGAATAGATGGAAGAGATGGTAAGGCCACATGTTGAAGATAGTGAGTACGTTGTTCGTACCGAAATCAAACCCCACTAGGACCAATAATGCTGAATAGGAAAGGTGGAAACAAACAAGAAAGAAAGGAAAAAACAAAAACTAGAACGAATACCAGAAACCCGGAGGATAGCTCGGGCAACTAAGCAAGGGCATAGAGAGGGGAAGGAGGGGGCAGAGGCGGGGACAGGGGAGGGCTACTGGGAAGGGAATGGGAAGAAAGTGTCACAATAGCTCAGGATCCTGTGAGCACCACGCACAAACTCATGAAAGAGCTGTTCTCTGAATTTAAATCATAACTCTATGCAGTGGCTCAAACAAAATTACTACTATGCCGGACAAGTTGCCCAGTCATAGAAACTTAGCGCTACCCATACTAAGTTAGGGCAGTTTGCTAGTTGCATATACAAATTTGGGAAAAAGTTAACAGACCTGATTGTCCAACAGAGGTTGCAGAAGAGCACCAGCCGATCCACCAGCACGATAATTAGATCTTTCACAATGACCAATAGGGTCGTAACTGAACACACAACCACGTCCATCTGCATCCAGTCCCGCTAAGATGTTGGAGACATAATATGGGAAGAACCTTTTATAGTACAGCATAGTGGATAGCATCTGTGCCACTGCTGGTGTTGCCATTGGTTTTTGGTGTTCGTGCAGGTACATCTGAAAGAAGAAAAGAAGAAATTGTATGACAGTCTCCTCCATTTTTAAGCTAAATTCAGCACACAGTAGTCAAACGTTATATTTAATAACAAGGTCAACAATAGTACAGAAGAGTGCAGCATCAATGTTTTTCATTATGAAAGGCTACAAGGTGATAAATTGTAGAAGGAATTATGGTTGGAGATTACTGTGTCACTTTACTTATTAGAAGCAAAGCACTGACACTGCTGAAGATGGGGACAGAGGATTAAATTTACATGACCCACTTCAGTATGCCACAGAATATCTACACTACTGACGATTAAAACTGCAACAGCATGAAGGCAGTATGCTATGAACACCAAATTGGCATGAAGTGTACTTCATGTGTTCGTATTAAAATGATTAGAATTTCAGTAAAGCAGGTAAGATTAATTCCCACTACATTACATACACACAAAAAGATTATGCAGCAATTTTGTCATTCAGAAACTGCATTTGCACAGTGGTTGTCTGTGATAAGATTGCGTTATGCCTTGTGAGGGAAGGAGAAACAATCTTGAAATTTGACAACAAAACACTGTTCCCTATTGACACTGATTTCTCTTTCCTTCTGCATTTTATTATTTGTTTACTGATGTCAAATGTCTTCAGTTCTCATCTACTTTTTCGCTCTTGTACAGTAAGCTACAGCCCATCACATTTCTAGGGTATATCTTTTCTGCACTTTTTATTCATCTGACATCTCGTTGCATTGGTGTCCAGTATTCATTTCCATAGGATAATTTTGCCACTGCCGTTACTTTTTTTGACTTTGGAAGTGTGTCCCATCTGCTATTCCAAAAATTTCACTTGATTATTCCACACAAAATCTGAAACTTTTTTTTGACGTGATGCACAGGTAACGTCGCTGCTCAGGTGTAAGAACTTTTTGACCTACTCTGTTTTATCATTGAGAAATACACTGGCCCGAAGTGGCTAACTTCCTCTGAATGCCATCACTTTTGTCTTTGTTGTAGAGATGTTCAAACGATATTCCTGTGCTATTTTTATTAGTACATGCAACTTTTACGGAGATCACCATCTGAGTCGGCTAAAATTGCTATCAACTGGAAAGATCCTTGTGTTTAGAATGATGTTAATTTGAAAATATGTAGGTATTTTCTTCTGTCATTCATTAATGAGATCGGAGTAGAAACGAAGTAGTGCGAATAACAAGTGGACCCCCTTGTCTAAAGCTGTGGGTTACCTCATCTAGAATTCTGTTATGTATTTGTTTTCTCTACACCTTGTAATGGTTCTTTGTTTACGTGACCATTACGGCACTCCAATCCCAGTTCTCGATACCAGTAATATTGTACTACTTTTCTGCTAAGTAACAGACACATTTTGTGATAATATTCACATTTGGTTTTATTAATGTATAGGTACTCCAATGTATCAATATATTACAGTGATATGGTTCTTGTGTGTATTCATTTCTGTGAGGCTGTCATAATATTTGACTTACTTGTAACCATTGTGGCGCGAATGCTCACAGAGCAGTCTTTGTTTCACTTTGCAGAAGTTAAGTTGTTATTTCGCTTTGTAAAAACATCGAAGAATGGAGGATGACAAACGCCGGAGACGTAAACTCCTCCAGGCTCAGCCACGCCTCCACCTTCCATCAGCTGTAATGTCTGTGGCCGCCTGTTCCACGCTAGGATTGGATTGCTAAGCCATCAACGACACTTCCACGCCTGAACTGTGACAAAGGAAATCTCAGGAGAGAAATGAAAACTCTGATACGAGTATCAGCTGACGACGACGACGACGAAAAACAGTCAAGTCTTTCGTTTGGTTAAAGTGGAAATTAAATATATGAAGATTGATACAAAACTGTTTTCTTAATGATGTGACAATTAAGAAGAAGTATATGTGAATTTACAAGAAGTTTAATAAAAATGTGGATCGTGAACACCAAGTCAAAAATTATTTCTACCATACCATTATTCTGATCTGGGATTGTTTGATCATTAAGAATTTCTTGAAAAACGCATTTGTTAGGTCTTCAAATATTCCTAAAATACAGATCTGGACCTTCTAGCAGTCAAAGTGGAATCACCCTAGAACCAACAAGATGAGCTGTAACAACTTTGACAAAATCTACGTGGAAATACATTCAAGATAAGTGCCTAAATTAATGACTTTTTTTACAGTGACTTCATTATTTCCATTCTGATGATACCATCCACAGTCAATAACTTTGTTGTTGCCCAATAAAGCGAACATATGCTGCGTGAGCAACATTATTAATCTGATTTCTAACTTACTTTGCTAGTGGTAGTATTGTCAGAACCTTTCTATTACTCTTATTAGACATGGCAGGCTCTTCATCAGTAAGACTTGAAGTAAGTTTACTGTTTACTCTCAATCAATAAAACCTATGTATTTGGTAAATGGTATTCTCTGTTTTTCTATTAACTTTGCCAATATTGAATAAACAACCTGTGCATACACTGCCTTTGCAGAAGCCATTTTGAGCATCAAGTTTGAGTGCTTTGAATTACTTGAATGTGAAACAACAATAATTGAAAGATTTAACTTTAGTCTTACTATATATATATATATATATATATATATATATATATATATATATATATATATATATATATATATATATATATATATATATATGCTGACTCTTCCTCAACAATAAATCATTTTCTATATTACTTAGATGCCCTTTTTTAACACATTTGTATTCTTTCTCTGCAAAGCTAGCTATTTTCGCCTTTGCACCAAGTTCTCAACTAGCTCTTTCTCCCTCACACAGCAGCACAACATGACACAGTACAGCCTCCAGGTACAAACTTCACTTGGTCAAGCTTTAATCCTACTTGCACTTACATAAGTTACCTGATTGAACATCACCTGTGACATGGTTGTTTCTTCACCAGGAGATGGAAACAGATGATAGCCTTTCCATAACATCTCGCTCTCACTGCAACCTTATGCGGTGAGAAACCCATGAAGATTTTATTAATTTTAGTATTTCTCAACAAAGCAATCTGTGGAATGGGCACAGCCACTTTCCTGTTGAAAGCCATGTGAATTGTTACCTTGCTGTGCTAACAAGGATCTCCTTGTGGACAGGCACAACAACATGCTGTTAATGTTAAATTTATAGATAAGGAGATGAGAGCTCAATTGCTGACAGGCAAGACTACGAGAAGTGGAAGCAAAAGTCTGTATCCAAGTAAGTCTATTTACTTCCCTCCATTGCTGAGAAGTATCACACACAGGTGTGTACAATTTGGAACATAAGCATTAATCGTGATCGCAAGAATGTAAAGGTATCAATTTAGGGCGAGGAAATTTCTTGCAGAAATCTAACACCCACATTTTGTTACAGAATTGTTATCGACATAAAAAAAGAAAATCTTTACCGTCATTGCAGAGTGGTGAATAGCATCACTTACAGTTGATGCTACAATGAATTTAACAGATGAACAGTCCTTGATAGATTATGCACAGCTCATGCAACACCTACATTGCATACAAGTAACTGCCTGCACATCCTGTTTGACCACATAGAGCACTCATTCTCAAGGTGATGAGCACAAATCCAAAGTCCCCAACTCAGCAGCCATTGCAAAAGCACCTGCTCCCTCTTGTATGAATACTGGAGTCAGAGTGTATTCTGTGACTTGTGCTGTAACTATCTCCCCCCCCCCCCTCTCTCTCTCTAGTGAACACAACGTTGCTGCCCACCTGTAAAGTTTGTTTTGTTACTTAATTTTCACCATTATTACCTATACATAACTGGTCCCTGTGCTGGCATCATATTTCAATGCTGGCCTGCCCGACTCCTTGTCAGACTATGTGCATCCACCCAGGTACACAATTCAATGTCCTCATTTCAACTGGGCATTTATTTTTTGGTGGCAGATAATCCAAGTCCTTTGCAAATTAATCTTCTATTCAAGCAAAAATATGTTAATGATGTAAAAAATTCCAATTTGCATTTACAATAAAGACTGTATTTCAAACAGCAGAAAAATATGTTAAGCTCTTATCTGTTCCCACCTTCTACATGCTTCCTAAAGTCCATAAATCCAACCACCCAGGACACCCCACTGTAGCTGGTTCCTGTGCCCCCAGTGAGAGAATCTCTGCTTTCGCAGACCAGTACTTTCAACCTATTACCCGGAACCTATCCTCCTATAGAAAAAATACCAACCATTTCCTCAACCGACCCTCCACAGTTCCTGTCCCTTTACCACACGATGCCCTGCTCGTCACTATTGATGCCACCTCCCTGTACGCTAACATTCCTAATGCCCATGGCCTTACTGCTGTTGAACACTACCTTTCCAGACGCCCTATGGATTCCAAACCAACAATCTCCTTCCTAGTCTCCATGACCAACTATATCCTCACCCACAATTACTTGTCCTTTGAAGGCATTACCTACAAACAAATCTGTGGTACGGCTATGAGCACCCGCATGGCACCATCCTATGCTAACCTATTCATGGGCCATCTAGAGGAATCCTTCCTAAACACCCAGAATCCTAAACCCCTCATCTGGTTCAGATTCATTGATGACATCTTTGCTATCTGGATGGAAGGTGAGGACACCTTATTCACATTCCTCCAGAACCTCAACTTCTCCCCCATTTGCTTCACCTGGTCCTACTCAACCCAACAAGCCACCTTCCTAGATGTTTACCTTCACCTCAGAGATGGCTACATCAATACCTCCATCCATATCAAACCTACTAACCACCAGCAATACCTCCATTTCGACAGCTGCCACCCATTCCATATCAAGAAGTCCCTTCCGTACAGCCTAGCCACCCATGGTTGTCGCATCTGCAGTGACGAGCAGTCCCTCTCAAAATATACCAAGGTTCTCACTGAAGCCTTCACTGACTAATTATCCTCCCATCCTTGTACAGAAATCTCCCGTGCCTTATCTGTCCAGTCTCCCACCACCTCCCAAAGTCCCACAGTCCAGCCACAGAGGAGCATTCCCCTCGTAACTCAGTACCATCCGGGATTGGAGCAACTGAATTACATTCTCTGCCAGGGTTTCGATTACCTCTCATGATGCCCTGAAATGAGAAATGTCCTGCCCACTCCTACCGTGGTATTCCACCGTCCACCGAACCTACACAATATACTCTTCCATCCTTACACAACCCCTGCTACCAATCCCTTACCTCATGGCTCATACCCCTGTAATAGACCTAGATGCAAGACCTGCCCCATACATCCTCCTACCACCATCCCAGTCAGGTCACTAACATCACCTATCCCATCAAAGGCAGGGCTACCTGTGAAACCAGTCATGAGATTTACAAGCCAAACTGCAACGTCTGTGCTGCATCCTATGTAGGCATGACAACCAACAAGCTCTCTGTCTGCATGAATGGCCACCGACAAACTGTGGCCAAGAAACAAGTGGACCACCCGTTACCGAACACTCTGCGAAACATGATATCCCTCATCTTAACGACTGCTTCACAGCCTGTGCCATATGGATCCTTCCCACCACCACTAGCTTTTCTGAATTGCGCAGATGGGAAATTTCCCTGCAATACATCCTACGTTCCTGTAACCCTCCTGGTCTCAACCTTCGTTAGTCACTGTCCTCACCCATCCAGCCCCCTCCCTGTTCCCATTCCAGCACTACACAGCTGTCATTTCACCGCCACACCCAGTCTTTCAATTTCTTTTACTTCTCTCCTTTCCGCTACTTACCCCCTCCCCCCTCCGCACCTTCTCTCCTGCCCTCTGTCTAAACTGCAACACTTGACTGTCCGCCACTCCCACCATACTATCCCCCCCCCTCCCCGCCCCAGCCTCCTCCTTCCACCCCCCCCCCCCCCGCCCCAGTCGCCACTCCCATCATGCACTGGTGCTGCTGTTTGCAGTATGGTCTCAGCTTTCTGAGACTGCAGACGTGTGTGCAAGTTGCGTTTACGTAAGTGTGTGTATGTGTGTATATGTGTCTACTGCTGACAAAGGCCTTAATGGCCGAAAGCTTTAATTGTGTGAATCTTTTTATTGTGCCTATCGCGACTCAGCATCTCCGCTATATGGTGAGTAGCAACTTTCCTGCTCTGGAATTGTTACATTCCATGCTGGATTTTCCATTGTTTGACTCCTGAGCAAATAGATATACTAATCCCAGATTTCATGATATTTACTATTTTGTAAAGTTTCACTAACAACTGTTCCAATTTTAGGCATAATCTGCATTACTTCAGGCAAAGGGGTTACCTTCATAATTCAATATTGAATTTAGCATATGTTAAAATTCAGGAGTAGGTAACATGTATTTTTTGTTTTCTCAAAAAAAAAAAAAATCCTGTTGTGAGATACAGGCCTCCAAAGATGACACTGCAAACACCATTTTGAAGATGTGAATTTCAGAAAGTTTTTTAAAATGCTGTATGTGTGTAACTGTTCTAGATACTTTGTTATAATTTTTTTATTTGAAAGATAATTGCTTTATGATTACAATGGTATTCGATTGGACATATCTGCCAAAGTTCTTTTACTGCTGCCTTTTGGTTTTTTAAAAATAATTTACAGCTTTTTTTCAAAAATTCCAATCCATAAAATTTTGTATTAATTTCTGTTGATTAGTACCATATAGTTCTACATTTCCTGAAAAGGAGAACAATCATATTTTTAATTTTCAAGGGTAATGTATGTCTACATTGAAGCTGTTTCTTACTAATTTTTTGTTACAATGTTTATTTCTATTGTCTTTGTTGCAGTTATTTCTGACCACTTTCTTTGTTGCAGTTATTTCTTTTTACTTTCATTGTTGCATGTATTTCTTACACTTCGTTGTTGTTTCTTGACAGTTTCTTTTTCGCAGTTTTTTATTACAGGTTTCTGTATTGTAGTTGTTCAGTGCTAATTGTTTCCTGAAGAGGCTTCTAAGAAATCTGAGACCATCCAGTGAGTTCTGTGTTTGCGTGAGGAATTTGCCAGTTGACACAGTTGCAGTGTGTTTTGTGACACGGACTGCTTGAAATGTCTTCTGACTGGGGCCGCAGGAGAGTGAAGTGTGCTGATTATTTGCATATCCATACAAGAGTGATATATAAGAAAAACAAAAAACTTCATCTTCAGAAGAAAATGAACCAAAGCACTCTCCTGTAGAAGCAGCTCAAGTTCAAATACTGCAGCCATTTTATCTGTAAGATAAGTGGGACCGTTCTTGCCAGAGTGCCAACAAAGAAGACACTATAACTGTAACAGTTGAAGGTCAAAAAGTTCTTAAAGTGAAGAGGTACATGACTCACAGTATTAAAGAAACTTTTGCAAATTATAAGAGCAACTATACAACTTCACATACTGGAAGATCAAAATTTTATGCACTACGACCTAAGGGGGTAGTTCCACACCCACCTAGAGATGTCTGTTTATATGCGTACTGTGCCTTTAAATCAGCCGCAGTCCGTTAGTATATGTCTGACACGCGTGTCACCACTATCAGTGATTGCAGACTGAGTGCCGCCACACGGCAGGTCTAGAGAGACTCCCTAGCACTCGCCCCAGTTGTACAGCCGACTTTGCTAGCGATGGTTCACTGACTACATTACATACGCTCTCATTTGCAGAGACGACAGTTTATCATAGCCTTCAGCTACGTCATTTGCTACGACCTAGCAAGGCACCATATTCAGTTACTATGTCTTCTGAACAGATAATATTGTGACTCATGTACCATCAAGAGTGACGTTCATCATTAATGGATTAAAGTTAAGTATCAAACTAGCTATGTCCGCTTTCTGAAATCTAATTCCTTGTCATGTTCCAAACCTCACGTCAGTATAGTCCTTCCCTCCTCACGCCAGCCTGCGTGAGCTAAATCGCGCACATTTTGGCCTCCTCTAGTAATGTGGTGACTGCCCTGGAAAGTGAGGACTGTCTTCACAGACACTTGGCCTGGAAGACCTAGCAGATAACTCTGCAGAAATTACATATGCGATATGGGAGGAAAATAAACTAATTCAGAAAACTGTCGACTTTGGCAGTTTCATTGATGAACTTGGTAAATGGTAAATGAAAGCAGTAACACACCAGCATCTGAAGAAATTGCAACAACAAAACATTGCAGAAGTGTAACACTGTGTACAGGATGAAGAATTATGTTTAGTACTTCACTGTGATTTTTCTGAGAACTGGTCTGTATTTCTCCCACAAGTACAAGGGTATCATTGGCGTTATGACCAGGTCTCAATTTTTACTGAAGTGTCATATTTTCAAAGCAAGACCACAAGTGTTGCAGTTAACTGATTTTTTATTTATGTTAATTACACTTCAAGTTTTGTTGGACCAAATTGAGTAGCAAATCACCAAGGTCATGGAACGTGTTGGTAAATGAAATTACAACATAAAAGTAATAACCGATAAAAATAAAATGTTTATGAACCAGAAAAAAAGTCACTACATAAGTTTAAGTAAACACAATCAACAATACAACAAGAATCAGCTTAATTTTTCAGGGAACTCCTCGACAGACCAGAAGGATTGACCCATGAGGAAACTCTTCAGTTTCAGTTTGAAAGCATGTGAATTACTGCTAAGATTTTTGAATTCGAGTGGTAGCTTATTGAAAATGGATGCAGCAATATCCTGCACACTTCTCTGCACAAGAGTTAAGGAAATCCGATCCAAATGCAGGTTTGATTTCTGCCAAGTATTAACTGAGAGAAAGCTGCTTATTCTTGGGGATAAGGTAATATTGTTAACAAGAATTGACAGTGCCAACGTCAAAATACCCAGACTCTTGAACAGGGGTCGACAAGAGGTTCGTGAACTTACACCACTTATTTCCCAAAGTGCCCATTTCTGAGCTAAAAATATCCTTTTAGAAGGGAAGAGGTAACCCCAAAATATAATACCATATGATGTAAGTGAATGAAAATAAGAAAAGTACACTTTTTCATGTCGAACGAACACTCACTTCAGATACTGTTCGCAGCATTAAACCTTTGAACAGGTTCCTGAACATGGGCTTTCCATGACAGCTCACTATCTATCTGAAGACCTAGGAACTTCAACTGTTCCATTTCACTAATTATATACCCAATCTGTGAAATAAAAACTTCGGGTTTTGTTAAATTGTATGTCAGAAACTGTAAAAACTGAGTCTTACTGTGATTTAGCATTAGTTTGTTTTCTAGAAGCCATGAACTTAGGTCATGAAGTGCACTATTTGAAACCGAGCCAATGTTGCACAAAACATGCTTTACTACCAAGCTAGTGTCATCAGCAAATAGAAATATTTTAGAGTTACTTGTAATAGTAGGGGGCATATCATTAATATAAATAAGGAACATGAGTGGCCCCAACAATGATCCTTGGGGGACCACCCACTTCACAGTACCCCTCTCAGACCCAACATCACAGCTGTTATCAACATTGTGAATAATGACCTTTTGCTGCCTGTTGCTAAAGTAAGAGGTGAACCAATTGTAGCTACTCCACGTATTCCGTAATGGTCCAACTTCTGGAGCAATATTTTGTGATCAACACAATCAAATGCTTTAGTTAAATCAAAAAATATGCCAAGTCTCCGAAACCTTTTGTTTAATCCATCCAGTACCTCTCAGAGAAAAGACAATATAGCATTTTCAGTTGTTAAATGACTTCTAAAGCATTTGATAGCAAATCGTGTGATATAAATGATCAATTATCCTTACATACACAGCCTTTTCAATAACTTTTGCAAACACTGATGGCATAGAAATAGGTCTAAAATTGTGCACATTATCCCTTTCTCCAGGACACTGACCATTCCTAAAGCAAAAGTTACAAGTATGGCTAAATGCAGGCTAACGTGTGCAGCACACTACTTTCATATTTTGTTAGGCAGTCCGTCATAACCATGGGAATCCTTAGTCTTCAGTGATTTAATTATTGATTCAATCCCCCCATGTCTGTATCACAGAGGAGTATTTCAGACTTCAGTCTCGCAAAGGCATTTTCTAAGGGAGAGAGACGATTCCCTGCAGAAACTAAACTTTTATTTAATTCAGCGGCAATGGTCAAAAAATTATTGTTTAATATTGTACATATATCGGATTTATCAGTAACGGAAATATTTTTACTAGGAACTGACCAGACACTTCCTTCACAACTGACCATATTCTTTTAATTTTATCCTGTGAATTAGCTATTCTATTTACATACCACATACTCTTTGCCTTCCTAATAACATTTTAAGCACCTTACAATACAGTTTGTAATGGGCTACTGTAGCTTGATTGTGACTACTTCTAACATTTTGATATAATTCCCGCTTTGTTCTACAAGATATCCTTATCCCACTAGTCAGCCACCCACACTCCCTACTACTGCTAGTACCCTGCTTAGAATATTCTAATGCGAAGCAACTCTCAAAGAGTATGAGAAATGTGTTAAGGAAAGCATCATATTTATCATCTATGTTATCGGCACTATAAACATCCTACCACTATTGTTAGAAACCACTCTGTTGCTGTTGAATTATCTTTCCTACATGGCTTGTAGTTATGTGTGACATTTGTTTTAGTACAAAAGCCTTTTAGTGTTAAAAATTGTGCATCATGACCTGAAAGGCCATTCACCCTTTTATAACAGAATGCCCATCCAGTAATGAAGAATGAATAAAAATATTGTCTATGGCTGTGCTGCTGCTCCCCTGCACCCCAGTTGGAAAAAACACAGTCTGCATCAGATCATATTAATTTAGGAGATCTACCAACATCCTTTTCCTTGCACCATCACATACAAAATTTATACTGAAGTCACCACATAGAACTAATTTCTGGTATTATCTAAAAAGTGAATCAAGAACCCTCACTTACCTGAGCAAAAATGCTCTGAAGTCAGAGTTAGGGGACCTATAAACAACAACAATTAGAAGTTTAGTTTCACTAAATTCAACTGCCCCTGCACAACATTCAAATATATGTTCGGTGCAGTGGCATGATATGTCTGAACTCAAATGGAATACTTTTTTACGTACATAGCCCCTCCCACACCGCACAAGGAAATTCTTGGAAAACAGCCAGCTAATCTGTATCCTAGTAAAGGAAGCCTCTGAATTGTCAAATTATTTAAGTGGTGCTCCGACCTATAAGAAGTTCACTAACTTTATCTCTAATACCTCTTTTATTTTGATGAAATATGCTAATTCCTTCCCTACTTGGAAACATGTCGTCCTATGAAGGTGATTTCTAAGAGGGACTTCCTTTAAGCAGGTATACCTATCAGCCAACTTAAGTCTAAAAAAAGTGCAGCTCTAACACCAACTACTACAGGAATTTTTCCCAGAGTGATCCCACCACCACCCACTACACTGTCACCTGTAAGCTTTGATAGCCTCCCCCTCCCATACCTATTGAGATGCAGGCCAAGCCTAGTGAAACCTGGCCTACTGACAGATCCAACTGGCACCACTGAAATGCCTTCTGCCATCAGCGCCCTCCCCAGCCCCACGTTAACGCACCTAACAGCTCCATTAAGATGAAGCCGATCATGGTGGTGAAACAGTTACACGAAATGCACATTGGTGCCACCAGTTTGAGTAGCTATCTTTACCAGGTCACCACCACATCACATTCCCTGCTCCACCCACTACCACTACCTGACAATGCTGGTGACCTGGTACTCACTCCCCAACACTTCCTGCAACTGCTGGCCGACACCACCACCATGCGAACTGCCTAGCAGCAGAACCTCCTCCTTTCTGTTAGACTTCGCAACTGACCTAGGCCTCCTAACTGCTGAGGACTGCTGCAAGTTCCCTACATCTACAAGAGGCTCGTCTCCACTCAACTCTTGACAGTTGGTCAAATCTATTGCACACATACATAAAGTATAACTCCTCCTCCTGCTAGCTGCCTTCTTGCCAACTGCCAGTTCCCATTCCCCACCACCCTTCACCCTCCTCAACCTATCTACTTCCTCATTTGCACATTGTAACTGCAGCTGAAGGGCACAGAGCTTACGCTGCTGCTCCTCTATCAACTTATTTCTACTACAGATCCTGCATTTCCAGGAGAGGATCTCACTAGGATGCGCACTGACTTCCCCACTGCATTCCCCAAATGAAAATACTTTAAACAAATCCCACACCGTAATCCACTACTCACAAACCTACGACAGAGCCAACACTTCTCACTCATGGTAAAATTCTACAGTTACTGGGGGGGGGGGGGGGGGGGGGGGGGGGGAACACACAGAAATACAGAAGCGTCCGATCCCGCCCGTCTGCTTTGACCCATGACGTCAAACATATGGCGGAAAACGACCATAAACCACGATTCCAATATGGCGGATATAAAGTCGGTACATACACATTATGAGTACGAAAATACATCGAAAAACAAACACACACACTTTCCACAAAAAGCCTAATGACAATAACGGAACAAGCACGGGAAATATGGCGTTTTTGGGTGAGGGCAAACTAAATATAAACAAATTTAGACACTCACCTCCATACAAAACCACACAAGAGATTGGAGGAGGAGGGGGGAAAAAAAACCCATACACATCACAAAACTCACCAAATGCCACTAAACACATTATCATCTGGAATCGGACACATCCCTTGACCTATATAGCTCAACAGCAGCTCCCGATCCCATAAATTAGGATCAAACACTTCCCTTGGCCTATATAGCTCAAAAACATCTGATACCAATATCAACTGTTCTACCGACGTGTGGGATCGGACGCTTCAGTCGACCCGGGTCAAGTGTCTGCGCCTGTCAACAGTACACAGCCACACATTGGGATCGAACACTACACTTGACCTGCGCACTGTCAATTTTATCCGTCATATCCACTCCTGAACAAAATCAACAACCGATTAATTTTACTAAAATTACCACACGATGTACAGCGAACAACACTAAATTAACCTTCACACAAAATTGTTAACTCACTGAAAAGAATTCCACTACAAACACAGTCGACACTCTAACAATTCTGAATAATGAGCAAAAGCAAACTGAGCCCATTACACCACACAAACAAAAACCCTGAACATACCACCAGAGAGCACAACAAACCACAACACGACGACATCTACAAACACGCGACACTCACAAACCAAACTCCGCACCGTCATGACGTCACACACAACACCCTTACGTCACGGGTCAAAGGCGACGCGTGGGATCTGACGCTTCTGTCGACCCAAAAAAACTATACATCTACATTACCGAAGTTCAGTTACACCAGTAGAACTATTTATAGAACTAACAATAGCGGTCTTGAAATTCTTTGTCTACTAAGAAAGCAACTACTTGTATTAATACTACATCACGGCTATAATAATAATACCAACAAAACTTCACAAAGTTATTAGCTAAAACCAAAAATTCAAGCAGCCACTGTTACACTCAATGAAGTTGAAACACTGAAAAAAAATTTTACCGAAATATTTCACTAGAAACAATAAGAAATGTCAGCTGAAAATTAAAGCACGAAATTTACTAGATGACTTAAATGCACAGAAAACTCTAAAAAACACAGCGAGTGAACATTTCCAAAAGTTTATTAAATCGCTATTTCACCACAAACAGCATGAAACACTGCTGAAAACTATTAAATTTCATAACTGTAAAACAGTGCACAAATAACTGCAAGTACTGAGTCATGTGATGACACAGGACATGATTCAGCACAAGCTTTGCCAGCAATGCACAAAATTCTTCAACTGCGAACAGGGGCAGAGAAGATCATCATTATTTCTAATGGTGCTCACAGTCATTTTAAAAATTGTTAACAGCTATTTGAATTGAGTAAGTCATTTGTGCCAACTGACTAGGTATACAGCACTACTGGTCACGGGAAGGGGCCTTGTGATGCTGTAGGAGGCCTGCTGAAGCACCATGCTACAAAAACATCATCATTCCAGACCAAATACAGCTGCTATTCAGAATGCTGAGGATTTTACGAGAGTCATGAAATCTTACACATCCACAGCCCTCATTCTTCTGTCCCAAGAGGAAATCGAAGAATTCTGTGAGCAGAAAAAAGAAGAATGGTCCAAATAAACTATTCCTGTGAAAGGAATTCAGAAGACATTTTTTGACTCAAAGTGATGGACGAACTCGTATTGCACGCACTTTAAAGAGCAAGAAAGAAGAAATTTTGTTCATTCAGTCAACACCTTAGAAACAGAAGGATAATATTCAGATTCACAACCTGAGAAGGGGGATGTGTGTGTGTGTGTGTGTGTGTGTGTGTGTGTGTGTGTGCGCGTGCGTGCGCTTTTTTTGCCTAGATTATACACACCAGTTATGAGTTAAATTAAATTGTAGTAACCTTTATGCTACCACATGGACCAGCTGCTGGATATAGGTTTCCGGCTTAAGGACAGCAACAATGTCATCAGTGCTCACTTCCTGTTCACAATGTTTTGAAGATTGTAAGTGCTCCAGTTCCTGCTGGTTCAACAGGAAGATACTGAAGCAGTGGAACACATTTTTAGTTCATGGACTGGCTAATTTCAGTACAAAACAGAGTGCACAGAAGTTGTATAAATTGAAACCTTTATGTCTTTGGACCTTTCACATACATTTTGGAACCATTTAAAATGCTTGAAAAAAATGAGTCTCTTACTCATCTTTCAAAATTTAAATTATGTTAAATAAGGTTAGGTTTTGATTTTTATGAGTGTTTTATGTGATAATAAAACAAGTTTTATGTATGTCAAAAGTTTTAGTTGTTTATAAAACCTGTTCAATCTAAAAGTGGAAGCTCTGCTTTTCAGGGAATGTAGAACTATAGGGTACTAATGGGGACAGAAAATTTATGTATTGGCATTTTTGAAAAAAAAAAAAAAAAAAAAAAAAAAATCCATAAATTATAAAAAGGTTCAGAATGCTGTAGTAAAAGAACTTTGCCATAAGCCAAAATGGAGGATTTCTTTGCAATAATAAGACAATTATCTTTCAAATAAAAAAACCCCAACAAAATATCTAGAACTGTTCCAGAGATACGGCATTTTAATTTTTTTTCCCCAAAATTTGCATCTTCAAAATGGGGAAATACAGAAGCATCCGATCCTACCCGTCTGCTTTGACCCATGACGTCACAAATATGGCGGAAACGACCATAAACAACAATTCCAATATGGCGGATATAAAAACGTCGCATACGTATCATAAAGACGAAAATACATAGAAAAACAACACACACACACAGGTTTCACAAAAAGCCTAATGACTCTAACGGGACAAGCGTGGGAAACTGGGGGTTTTTTGGGTGGGGAGAAACTAAATATACACAAATTTAGCCACCCACCGCCATACAAAACCATGCAAGACGACGAAAAAAATAGACATCACAAAACTAACCAAATCCCACAAAACACATTCTTATCCGTAATCGGACACTTCCCTTGACCTATATAGATCTACAGTAGCTCCCGATCCCATAAATTAGGATCGAACACTTCCCTTGACCTATATAGCTCAACAGCATCTCCTGATCCCATCCCCCAATACAAAAATCAAAATACACCGCAAAACATTGCGAACAAACACTTCCCTTCACCTACATATATCTACAGCAGCTCCCGACCCCATAAATTGGGATCGAACACTTCCCTTGACCTATATAGCTCAACAGCAACTCCCGATCCCATCTCCCATTACAAAAATCAACATACTCCACCAAACATTGAGATTGAACACTTCCCTCCAACTATATAGCTCAACAGCAGCTACCAATCCCATAACTTAGGATCGACCACTACCCTTGACCTATGTAACTCAAAAACATCTCCCAATACGAATACCAAATATGGCGGATATAAAAACGTCGCATACGTATCATAAAGACGAAAATAGCCCTCAACCAAGAACTATTAATCCGGTCTTTCATATCCATTCCTGAACAAAAAACCACAACCGAATACACTTAATAACAAACTCAGCCGACGTACAGCAATCATCATTACATTAACCATGACACAAAACCGTTAACTCACTAATACAAATTCCGCTTCAAAAAGACGCACGCAGCACTCACCACTGACCAACAGCAAACTGAGCCCAACACACCAAACAAACGAAAACCATGATCATACCACCAGAGGGCACAACAAACAACAACACGACATCTACAAACACGCCGCACTCACAAACCAAACTCCGCGCCGTAATGACGTCACACACCACAACACCCTTACGTCACGGGTCAAAGCCGACGCGTGAGATCGGATGTTTCTGTTGACCCCAAAATGGTATGCGCAGCATCATATTTGGAGGGTTGTATCATGGAGCAAAATTTTTTTTTTGGAAAAAAAAAGTGTGGTCCTTACTGAGTCCTTCATTTTAACATATGCTAAATTCAATCACATCTGAGACTATGAAGGTAAGATTTTTTCCTAACCTGCCTGAACTGATATGGACTATGCCTTTAAAACAGTTGCAATCAGAAATTGAAGATTATGAACACAAATTACGACAACTTTACCATTGCACAGAAAGGGGTAACTTGCAGTGATATAAATAGTGCATTTCTGACAGAGCTGGGAGGATTGAGGTTCACTCTCTGGGCATCCCAATTTTGATTTCTGTAGTCTGAATAAATAATTTCAAAGAAATGCTAGGATGGTTCATTCAACAAAGTCAAAGCTGTCCACCTATTCTATTCTTATTAAACATGCCCTTATATATTTCTCTTCATAGATGACATCTCTTTTCCTAACAACCAACTGGATGTGCATAGGTGTTTTGAGCAAACTTTCGTTGTTGGTATGTTGGGCGGGTAGGACCATCCGACAAACAACTCCCCACCACTCCACCCAACAAACTGTGCCACGTGTAGCATTGTCTCTGGGAAGATTTAATGCCTGTAGATGTATGTGGGACAAAATGTATTAGTATTGCATTAACAGCCATTAGTTTGATATTGTTTTATTGGGCAACCAGTTTCGACATTCCAATTAACTTCAGGCCTGTCATATATGCATGAGTTGTACTTTGTGTAATTCATGTGACCGACCTGAAGATAACATGTTTGTTACATCGAAACTAATTGCCTATTAAAGCAATATCAAAATAAAGGCTTTTGGTAGAGTACTATTACAGTTCATCGACCTGCCACTGTCCCATGCTTTTGAGCCCAAGATGGAGTTATGTTTGTGGGACACATCTTGCAAGGAGTATAGCAATATAGATGCATGAAATGAAGCACTCACTCACTCTCTTTCTCATGAATCGATAATGATTTTGAGTGGCATAGAGTGAATAAAAGTGTTATTCTTCTGTATTTCTGTTTTTGGGCTTTATTTTTGATACTTATCAGAAGTGAAATCTATGAATCAAAATATTAACAAGGGACATTAATTCATATAACACATTTGCTTCATTGTCATATATGTAAAAATTCCAGCCTATATCAAATTGCTCCGCTACGAAGAGCAATTTTAAGGCAATTTTTACAGTTATAACTGTTGCTAAAAGATTCATTTCTTATGTATCTGTTGTACTTATTAGCTACAGGGCACCACTGCCATTTGTAGTCTTTCTTCCTTGAATTTGAAACAAGTTTCTCGAACTTACAAGTCATCTTTTAGGCTACATACATAAATACACTACTATTTACATAAACATCTTTGTTTTATTCAATTTGCTTTACCCTGATGTGCTTCCTCAGTCAAGTATAAATCATGACGCACATTCAGGAATCATTTTAACTAATAACCGTGGGGATATGATAGTACTAAATCTGAGGTCCTCTTAACTTCTACCATTAGCTATAAATCTTAATGTAGCAAACAACCTCTCTTGTGAATGCACTACTTTTCTTTATGAATGGTTTTATGATCTGCAGCTCAGAAAGGCAGGATTCGTCCATTTTTATATAGGGCCAAACCATGAAATGCCTTTGCTTCCTACTGCTTAAATTAGAGAACTTGGGTGAATTTCTTTCCTGGCTTTTGGCACTTCTTAGCCTACATGTTTCTCTCCACTATTTTTGGCCCTGTTACCTATGAAATAGCCTATGCAAACCACCATTCTTGTTTCTGTTTAAAACCGAACAGTATCTTGTAGAACATAAACACAATGGAAACTTAAGATAAAGAAAACGACAGGATGGTGTTCTAGTCACTGCTTGCAGTCTGTCGGGATGTGTCTAGGCTGCCACGAAATTGGTCAGCCCATCAGTGGCGATAAATTGGTGTGCATGAAGGACCTTTAATATTAAACTACTAGGTCCTGCTTCACTGTAAATGTTATCTAAGGATAAATAAATTTTAATATTATACAAAACAGCTTGGCTTGGTGGCTTAGTGGATAAATGTCAGACTACAAATCCAAAGCTTTATATCATCATATTTCTTTTACATAGCTACAACTTCATGTAACTTGCAGGATAGTGTGGTCACACAAACGTTAATCCTTGCAGTAACATGGAAATTAAATTTATAAAACTTGATACAAATTTAATACAGATGTCATGAAAATCACTTCTTATTCACTGTATTTATATTTTTAAATGAATATAAATAAAGTTACAATGACTTTACATATGTATAGATATGACTCCTTCCTTCATCTATGCCAAGACTGGATTCTATAAGTGACTGGGCAATACTGTACAATATGGTAGCATAAATCCCAGCAGTGTATAGCTACTTATTCTACAGATCCTGATACGCAAGAAAACATATGCAGAGTCAAAATGCATTACGTGATCATTTTTAATTACAAACCGTTCTTGCGTGTACTAATACTACTTCGTATCTCTACAAGACGCTGTTTTATCCTTGTACAAAGGAATACATATATTACCTGCATCCTAGCTTCCAGGATTCTCGTGAGGGTCAATGTATCGCACCAACAACCTGTACAACCGAGCACTGTTGTGTTTGACAGGCGGAAGAGCTTAGATTGTTCCCGAGTATAAATCGAGAATCCAGCACTGAGTCTCGTGTCAGCAGCAATAATGGCATAATCTTCGCCAGCAACTGCAACCACGCTCCTAAAATAAACAGTAATTAACTTCTCCACAACTCCAATTCTATATACTGTCACAGAACTCAAAACAATATTTTCTCTTTGCTGATTAACAAATAAGTATTTTACAACGAAACGAAGAAAATATTCCACTCTACGCGAATGCATACTCAACTTACAACTTGACATCCCTAGGACTTAAACAACTAGATAGCTTTTCTTCCGTTTCACCTTACCCGCCATTATCCGAATACGGGTTGAAATTCACTGACTTCGGAACAGATTGTGAATAATATCCCTCAACAACAGCCATTGTGTTTTACTTGTACCGAATTAGCACTGTATTTTCAGACATACACACAGTGACTTCAACTTTTCGTGTAATCACAGCAGAGATGTTAGCAACAACATCAGTGAGGCACCGGAAGATACTACACTTGAATAGAATTAACACATTGAATGCGATAAAACCGATAGCGATACCAAGGAAACGAAAACTTGCACATAAATCGCCCACCGTTGCCTTCGGTGGCCCGTAAAGACCCATCGCAGGATAAACTCATAAAATGTGAATAGACAATCTACGATATTACTATATTAATATAGTACGCAGCAAAAGAATTCTTGAACTACAAAACACAAATTTGGTGGTTTGAATCTGTAAGTATGGATAATTTCACCCATTTAAATTATGTTGTATGTTGAAGCCGATTTACACTTACCGTCACGCCAAAACATACCACAATGCATTTCAAACGGCGACATTTACAAACTGTCAACGGATTCCCATCTCACGTCACCGTCAAGGTTTCTCGAGAAGGAAGTTTATACGGTATCGTCGTCTGCTAACATCAGAAATTAACCAGTTTTCACCACGCTCACTAGTGTTATAGTGTGGATTTCGTTCTTTATTGTTTTCTTAATTTTTATTTTATTATTTTGCTTCATTTTCGTGCCAAACTGCAGATGCTCCATGACGGCTTCGATATATTTTCCACTTAATGTTCTTCCCTACACAAGGTCACTTACCTGAAGGAGAAAAATTATTTAGGTTTCGCTTTACCAGAACAGAGTCGATTCTTACTATGTATATAAATAAGAACATTAATTCATGAAGTAATTTTTCATTAAATATAATATTTAAGTGAAAAAGTCAGCTCCAATGAAGGAGGAAAAAGTAGTTGTTTATGACGTTATAAGTTATGTAATAAAAAAGCGTAATGTGTACGGAAACAGTCTATATTTATTTCCTTATAAATATTGTTTGATGTGCTGGAATGTATATACTTTCTCTAGCAAATAAATGTCGTTGTATTGAAATATTCTTTCATTTCTCATCAATTCATTACACAAAACTGATTAAGAACATACGTTGTGAAGTTTTCTTAGACTATTGATGAAATTTATTGTTGTTGATTCCTCAATTCTGACACTATATCCTGACTTTTGTACCACGAATGGTATTTCATAATCTAACTTTACCGTTCTCTGGTTGGCTTAATGAAGTGGCATGACGCCCATTGTGAATGTACCCTGACATGATAGCGATATGATGAGACGTGAAAGCTTGTTGACATGTCATTGCATGAAGTATTTTACGGCGCCGATTTCCATAACCGCGTAGTGTTTTGTGAGTGGCCATGTCAACAAACACAAATGACTCCCACGTTCTTTACCAATATACTCTTTTCTGATGAGTCCACATTGACAAACAATGGTAGCGTTAACCAGCATAACGTGTATTATTGAAGTGTAGACAATCCCCACTGGTTACGGCAGCCTTGGTTCGTTAACATATGGTCTGCCATAATGGGGAAGAAACGTATTGGCCTGTATTTTATCCTTGGCATGTTGAACGGACGCAAATATCGAACGTCGTTGGGAGAGGAACTACCGGTAGTACTGCAGGATTTTTCCCTGGACGGTCGATAACGCATGACTGTTGCCTAGAGTGTTACACAACTGAAGCACGGGAGCTATTAGCCCGTGTTTACAGTGGTCGGTGGATCGGCAGAGGTAGCCCCCATTAATTGGCGCGCTAGGTCGCCGGATTTGAAGTCGCCGGATTTCTTTTGTGTGGATATTTAAAAGACGAGGGGTACCAGCAACTGCAAACAAGCCATGAAGACATGGTCGACAACAACAGAAACGCCTGTGCTGACATTCCTGTAGATATCCTTCCGTCTTGTGAACGGACATTTGAAAAGCAGACCACTAGGTGTATTGAAGTTGGTGGTACTGTGTTTGGACACTTGCTCTAGATAGAAAAGTAGAGTAGCGTTCGCCTCGAGCCACAGCCACAGTGGTGCGTTGAGTAGCCCACTTTTCGATATTTTGGGAAATGCAACGTTGCCAATGGGTTTCCAATTAGAAGTGATGAAATACTGGCGTTCCTACCCTCGGAAGTTAGGTCCCACATGCCATTGGATATTCAAGGTCCATTGAGTAGCACGTCGTAAATTACGATTGTGTACTTATTTCTTTTTGGCCGATTACAGGGCCATCTGTGGCAAAACTAAGAAAATGCTTTAGACAAAATGTATGTAGATTTTGCTGTAGAATCGTAATCTGCAATAAAAAGTGGGGTTCCCACTGAAGAGTTCAAAGTTGTGAGGTGGGGTGGTCCCCCTCTGAGACAAAAAATTGGAATTATTGCTTTTTTGATCTGGTGTATAGTTTTCCACATATTTCAATGTCTTCAATTAAAATGAACCCCCTGTATATATACAGGGTGAGTCACTGAACAACCCTTTTATTTCGTTAATGGTTATACATATCGAAACACGGTTTTTGGGAAATATTAGGAAGTCGAGGGACACCTTTTTTTGTTTGGTTAATGTTTTTAGCGCTGGTGTCAATGGAGATATTGGAGCAAGTAAGTTTATGTAAATGGAACAGTATACTTTTTGTAACTTCATTCGATAGCTCTTGAGAAGACAATTAGAGTGATAGAGCATTTGTTAATGTTGATGTTGAAACCTGTCGTAAAAAAATTCCAGAAATGTCCTAGAATTTGAGAGGCAGAATCTACATTAGCGGTGCATCACACAGCAGAGCTCTCGTGCTACTCTGTGTGAGAATGGCAATATATTTGCCTGTCTACATATCTGCACTGCAGGCCGCTCGTTTCTGCTTCAACATTAGTTGCTTGCAGACATGTACACCAATGAGGAGAAGTTGGATATAGCACTTTTATGTGGTGAAATTCCATAAGAACATTACAGCCATATAGGGCTATCTATCTGGATCGCCAGTACCCAACATGCCAGGCAATTGTACTAATTATTAAGAGGCTACTGTGGACAGGCTGCTTGAACGTCAAAAAGAGAACAAGAAAGAGGACTCCAACTGACAGAGAACACTAAGAAACAATTGTACGAGATAAATTGCCAAGGAATGTATAATCAGCTAGATGCATGTCATTCGCACCCTCTATCGACATAATTTCCATCCCTATTATCTATCATTACATCAAGCACTTGATGACCGTGATTACAAACAACGTACAAAATTTTATGGGTTTGCTCTTCAGCAACTGAGAGACGACACTACCTTTCTCCAGTAAAATGCAGTAAAATGCTGTAAATGAAGCAGGCAAAAGGAATACAAACGTCTCGAAAAAGAAGTACAAAATAGTTAAACAGGAATGGCTAGAGGACAAATGTAAGGATTTAGAGGTATATAGCACTAGGGGTAAGGAAAAAGAGCTCAGATGGAAAACCAGTTCTAAGGAAAGAAGGAAAAGCAGAAAGGTGGAAGGAGTATATAGGGGGTCTATACAAGGGCACAGTACTTGAGGGCAATATTATGAAGTAGAAGTGGACATAGATGAAGATGAAACGGGAGCTATGATACTGCGTGAAGAATTTGATAGAAGTCTGAAAGACCTAAGTCGACACAAGGCCTCAGGAGTAGACAACATTCCATTAGAACTACTGATAGCTTCAGGAGAGCCAGCCCTGACAAAACTCTACCATCTGGTGAGCAACATGTATGAGACAGGTGAAATACCTTCAGACTTAAAGAAGAATATAATAATTCCAATCCGATAAAAGCAGGTGTTGACAGGTGTGAAAATTACCGAACTGTCAGTTTAATAAGTCACGACTGCATAATACTTAAACGAATTCCTTACACTCACGTAGAAAAACTGGTAGAAGCCGACCTTGGAAGATCAGTTTGGATTTCGTAGAAATGTTGGAACACATGAGGCCATACTGACCCTACGAATTATCTTAGAAGGAAAGGCAAACCTATGTTTCTAGCATCTGAAGACTTAGAGAAAGCTTTTGACAATGTTAACTGGAATACTCTCTTTCAAATTCTGAAGGTGGCAGGGGTAAAATACAGGGAGCGAAAGGCTATTTACAATTTGTACAGAAACCAGATGGCAATTATAAGAGTCGAGGGGCATGAAAGGGAAGCAGTTGTTGGGAAGGAAGTGAGACAGGGTGGTAGCCTATCCCTGATGTTATTCAACCTGTATATTGAGCAAGCAGTTAAGAAAACAAAAGAAAAATTTGGAGTAGGAATTAAAGTCCATGGAGAAGAAATAAAAACTCTGAGGTTTGCCAATAATGTTGTAATTCTGTCAGAGACAGCAAGCGACCTGGAAGAGCAGTTGAACAGAATGGACTGTGTCTTCAAAGGAGGATATAAGATGAACATCAACAGAAGCAAAACGAGGATAATCGAATGTAGTCAAATTAAAACAGGTGATGCCGAGGGAATTAGATAAGGAAATGAGACACTTAAAGTAGTAAATGAATTTTGCTATTTGGGAAGCAAAATAACTTATTATTGTTGAAGTAGAGACGATATAAAATGTCGACTGGCAATGGCAAGGAAAGCGTTTCTGAAGAAGAGAAATTTGTTAACATCGAGTGTAGATTTAAGTGTCAGGAAATCTTTTCTGAAAGTATTTGTATGGAGTGTAGCCATGTATGGAAGTGAAAAATGGATGATAAATAGTTAAGACAAAAAGAGAATAGAAGCTTTCGAAATGTGGTGCTACAGAAGAATGCTGAAGATTAGATTGGTAGATCATGTAAGTAATGAGGAGGTATTGAACAGAATAGGAGAGAAGAGGAATTTGTGGCACAACTTGACTAGAAGAAGGGATCAGATTGTAGCACATGTTCTGAGGCATCAAGGGATCACCAATCTAGTATTGGAGGGCAGCATGGAGGGAGTTAAATGACGTTCGGAAATCGAGAAATTCTGTATCCACCTGTCTGACTGTATCCATGGCTTTCAGTATGTCACATAGAAATGATGGGTAGATCATGTAAGTCATGAGGAGGTACTGAACAGAATCGGAGAGAAGAGGAATTTATGGCACAACTTGACTAGAAGAAGGGATCAGATTGTGGCACATGTTCTGAGGCATCAAGGGCTCACCAATTTAGTATTGGAGGGCAGCGTTGTGGGAGTCAAATGTCTTTCGGAAATCGAGAAATTCTGTAGCTACCTGTCTGCCTGTATCCATGGCTTTCAGTATGTCACATAGAAAAAGGATATTGGATGGTACTTTCGTGAATTGCTTCGTTTATTTTTCTTGTAGGTGGGTGTGCCTTGTACTTTCTTCAGTCTACTGGGCACAGTGTTTCGTTTGAGCGATCTACAGAGGGGTGCCTGCAGGGAAGGGGAATGAGAGGGGGCAGTTAGTGTGGGTAGTCGTCCTTAGTGAGAATTCATTTAGTTTATGAACATAAGAAGGGACCTGTAACAAAAAGGCTCCGATTTTTGTGACCTAAAATACCACTAAATTCACCTGAAAATATCCATAACATCACGTAAAAACGACAAGAAACATATGAATAATGAATTATAAAACGAACTGGAGAAGTCAGAAACTTCATAGAAGGTTGGAAATGAAATTACAAAAAGAATAATTGAAAATCGCTATGTTTTTCTTTAAGAAAATCCATCTTAGCGCTATTACAGTTTATGATAAGGGTTAGCACATGACAGTCTACAAAAAAGAGGAGATTTCTATATCCATTCAAAACTATGCAAAAATGTTGTAGGTTACACGACTTTTACCTAAGTGGTAGTAAGATAAATTATAATTTTTACGACTACACCCATTTATCATGAAAATATTTATACTACATACACTGCACTGTATGATTTGCAACTGAAATGTATATAATTGATAAATTTCACATAACTTTATTTAACCATACAATGTTACAATAGTATGTGGCAGAACATAAAACGAGCTTTAAAAATTATTATTAATAAACTAATTGTCTTCATCTACACCATTTCCTCTGAAGTACTCAGATATTCACTTGCTGACCCAATTTCTGAAAGTAATTTCCTGTTCTGCAACAAGTTATCACAATCCCTATAAATATATTGCAAAATTCTAATTCGCTAAACAGAAATGCTATGTTTGTTTCTATTTTTGGTCCACTGATTGTTTACTAGTGAAAATCAATTTTAATCAATATTGAAATTTCATTCTGAGAAATGAAATATTAGTCTTGTAACACGAGGGAAAAGAGACAGCCATCCTGTCCTAGAATATCTCAGTAGTTGTCTGTGTCATACATCTACAAATTCATAAAAGTCCTGAAGATATTAAGTCCTCAAGACTTTCAATGCATACTGTATAATGAGAAATATAATTAAATATTTTTAATACTGTGAAACCAACATGTAATATGAGTCCTGCATCATCATCATGCTGAGTACAGTTCTGTAAAACGTAAGCAGAGCAGCCTGCTTGTACTAATCTATCGTTTAAATTGCTTTTCAGGTGAGTTAAAACGTTATTTCCTGACCTCTTACCAATTCTACTAATTCAACCAAAATTTGTATTGGTTCAACATCATAGTATTGAACTAGAATTGGATATAGTTTCACAGAACCATTGTTTCTGCCACCTGCTACAACATCAGGACATGAAACACCTTTAAAACTAAAAATAGACACATTAACAGAGTGAGATGACAATACAAAATTTGTTTTAGCGTTGAGCACATGAAAATTGTTTAGCTATATTTGAGTCTTTGAATAAATCTTTCTACACTGATGCTGTACAGTCCGTTGATTAAAACTTTGATGATGTTTTACTGTGTGAAGAGATAGGATGCCTTCAGCTGCAGGAAATCAGATCAATAAGGTTGGAATTTTTTTTGCAAAAAGAGTCGTCAGCTTTTGACGAAGATGCAGCCTTACAAATAGTTTCGTGTTTATCAGTGTTTTGGTGATCTTCTAATTACAACCCTCCTGCAAAACAATAATTGTATACTGTACTGTATAACAAAAGCTGAATTATTATAAACGAATTCCCAGGCGTAATACGGTGTTTATGTACAAACAGCTGAAAAATAATAAATTTTATAGAATGAAATTTTCACTCTACAGCGGAGTGTGCGCTGATATGAAACGTCCTGGCAGATTAAAACCGTGTGCTGGACCGAGACTCGAATTCGGGACCTTTGCCTTTCGTGGTCATATCAGCGCACACTCCGCTGTAGAGCGAAAATTTCATTCTAGAAACATCCCCTAGGCTGTGGCTAAGCCATGTCTCCACAATATCCTTTCTTCCAGGAGTGCTAGTTCTGCCAGGTTCGCAGGAGAGCTTCTGTGAAGTTTGGAAGGTAGGAGACGAGGTACTGGCGGAATTAAAGCTGTGAGGATGGGGCGTGAGTCATGCTCGGGTAGCTCAGTTGGTGGAGTATTTGCCCACGAAAGGCAAAGGTCCCGAGTTCGAGTCTCGGTCCGGCACACAGTTTTAATTTGCCAGGACGTTTCAATCTTTACTAGCAACTGAAACGAATGTACAAGTTGAACACATAAGATATGCGTCCCGGCATGAAGTCACTAAATAGTCTGTGTAATTCGTCACTAAAGACACTTTTGCAGTTTGGTATGATTTCAATTAAACATTAACACTGCTTCACTTCGCAGCAACCAATAAACAACTAAAGGTACAGCAGCTGGAAATAATCATCCTAATTTGAAATTATTAGAAGCCAAGGTATCTTGCACTGTTGCATACGTAATTCTTTTAACTGGCCGCTTCGCAGTTCGTATTTTACGATAGTCGCCATTCCAGTTATTTCATTTGCTCTAAAATTGAAGCCTGACGTCGGCGGGAGGGCGACATAGGGAAGTAAAAACCCCAGAAAGATCACCACATTCGTGGAAGAAAGATTGAATTCCTTATAGTTTGTGACTGTGATAGTTCACATAGTAGAAGGTCCGCACTTTCAAGTTGAAGCAGTCGTAAAAAGAAAAAAAATAAAATAAATAGAGACATTTCCCCGATTTTCCGAAAAATCGACCTGGACCATTTTTAGGGTCCAAAAATCAGGAGACGTCCAGGTAAAAGAGGATGTCTGCTAACCCTATGTAAGACAATAGGCACAGGAGATGAAATGTGTACTGTCGTATAAGTGCTTCTAGTTAGAAAGTCTTTTAAAATTTGTTGGACTAAGTGGAGCATGCACTTTGATATTTTCCTTTAGTTTCAAAAACGAATGAAAAAATCGTCACACAGTATTTCAGAAATGTAGCTACAGTACATTTGGTATAATATCGACACAAAATATCTACACTGGTGTCCAAAATTAAAGCAACAACCTGTTATTTCCCCATCCTGTGTCTCACTCACCATATAATCATACAGAATGTCAACAGACGTCCGTACGATCATGTTCTGCTCTGAAGCTCGGAAGATTGCATTCCAGGCAACGGACAACCACGCCAACGATGACGTCAGGGTAGTTAGTCCCATATCCACGATCGCTGTGCACACCGTCACAGACTGTGCAGCGTGTCACAGAGAAGACGCCTACCAGACTCTCTGTGGTGGAGGACCTGGGAAGAATCGAAAAAGGACAGTTACAAACTGATGTGGCCCGGTGGTTTAATGTGAATCGTTCGGTTGTTTCTCGGGTGTGGCGACAGTTTATAGAGACGAGACTGTACCCAGAAAAGAGGGGCAGTTTTGACCACGTGTGGCATCAGAAGGGGAGGGCCGTTATTTGGTTGTAAAGGCGGGACGCTACCCCCTTAGCACTGCACGGCAACTGGCATCTGACCTCGCAGCACCCACTGGACGTGTTTGTATCGAGGCATCGGTGTACAGAAGGCTTCAGCAGAGTGGCTTTATGTGAACATCTGAAGCGTCTTCACAGAAGGAAACGTCTAGAGTGGTGTCGTCAACATCCCACCTGGACGGTCGAGGCATTTGGTGGCCGAGCGGTTCTAGGCGCTTCAGTCTGGAACCGCGCGACCGCTACGGTCGCAGGTTCGAATCCTGCCTCGGGCATGGATGTGTGTGATGTCCTTAGGTTAGTTACGTTTAAGTAGATCTAAGTTCTATGGGACTGATGACCTGAGATGTTAAGTCCCATAGGGCTCAGAGCCATTTGAACCATTTGGACGGTCAAACAATGGGCCAATGTTCTTTTTGCAAACAAGTTCCAGTTTCGTGTGGAGAGCGATTCTCGGCGGATCAGAATCTGGAAGGGACGTGAACACGATTTTGGGATCCAAATGTTATGGAAGGTGTTGTGTCTCACTGTTTAGAGGCACAAAACGCGTGGGTCATTTCAGTTCGTTACTAAATGCAAATAAGTAGGAGGCCGAGTTGATAGGAGCTGAAGGAGTCCACGTTGCAATAATATGCGGTACAGCTCACTGTTACAGAGAAGGATTATTATTCAAGAAACACATAGTACAATGAAATTACTTATCTTCAGTAGTTTGTAGGACTGCAGCGCGGCTATGAACTGACAATCTCGTAATATGGAATACCATAAACTAATACAACATATTCTCAGGCACTAAGCCTGATGGGCCCTCCTCAGAGAATCAATGCAAACATTTCAGAACTGGCTGAAGGCAGATTATGAAAGTGCGTCTGCCTAGGTTGAAATCTTGCAAAGAAGTGAACGAGGCACACTCCAGTTCCGTCGAGCTGCACAGCCTGCTAGAGTGCGCTGTGCTCGGCAGACGACGGACTGCCAAACTTGTGTTGGCGTGGCGTAGTAGTAGTATCTGTGGCAATGATACTACAGAAAGAAACCAACATCGAGGAGGATCCCTAATGGGGTGGGCAGGGATTATGTTGGCCACTCAAAGATATCTTCTTGAAATTGTATGGATGAATTGACAAGTTTAACTGCTGATATCTCGACGAGATCTTGGGACCTCATGTCCGGTTATTGCGAGGTGCTGTCAGCCCAAACTTCATACTGATGGACGATAATGCTCGACATCATAGAGCACATGTTTTCTTATAGATGAAAGATATTGCATGGAAGGCGTGCCCTGCTCGCTCTTTCGACTTGAATCTTATCGAGGATTTTAGGTTGCATTAGGGTGATGGGTGGCAAAACGTCAGCCTCCACCAACCACTCTCCAAGACTTGCAAGCAGCGCTGGAGGAGGAATTTATTTATGTACACGCCAAGTTCCGTAGGACCAAATTGAGGAACAAATCTTTAAGGTCATGGAACGTGTCAGTACATGAAATTACAACATAAAAGTAATAACAGATAAAAATAAATGATGATGAAACCGAAAAAAGTCAGTCCATAAATTTAAGGAAACGCAATCAACAATACAACAAGAATCAGCTTAATTTTTCAATGAAATCCTCGACAGAATAGAAGAAGTGACCTATGAGGAAAGTCTTCAGTTTCGATTTGAAAGCACGTTGGTTACAGCTAAGGTTTTTGAATTCGAGTGGTAGCTTATTGAAAATGTAGTATATTGCACACCTTTCTGCACAAGAGTTAAGGAAGTCCGATCCAAATGCAGGTTTTATTTCTGTCGAGTATTAACCGAGTGAAAGCTGCTTATTCTTGGGAATAAGCTAATATTGTTAACGAGAAATGAATATATATATATATATTCAGAGGCCAATGTCATTATACCCAGACACGTGAACAGGGGTCGACAAGAGGTTCGTGAACTTACACCACTTACTGCACGAACCGCCCATTTCAGAGCCAAAAATATTCTCTTATAATGGAAAGAGTTACCCAAAATATAATACCATACGACATAAGCAAATGAAAATAAGCAAAGTAGACTAATTTTCGTGTCAAACGATCACTCACTTCAGATACCGCTCGAATAGTAAAAATGGCAGAATTAAATCTTTGAGCAAGTTCCTGAACATGGGCTTTTCATGACAGCTTACTATCTATCTGAAGACCTAGGAACTTTAACTGTTCAGTTTCACTAATCATATGCCTGTTCTGTGAAATTAAAACGCCAGGTTTCATTGAATTGTGTGTTAGAAACTGTAAAAATTGGGTCTTAATGGGACTTAGCGTTAGTTTCTTTTCTACAAGCCATGAACTTTGGTGATATACTGCACTATTCGAACCAGAGCCAGTGTTGCACACAACATCCTTTACTACCAAGCTAGTGTCATCAGCGAACAGAAATATTTTAGAGTTATCTGTAATACTAGATGAAATATCATTTATATAAATAAGGAACAGGAGTGGCCCCAACAATGATCCTTGGGGGAGTCCCAACTTCACAGTACCCTACTCAGACCCCACATCACAGCCATTATCAACATTGTGAATAATGACCTTTTGCTACCTGTTGCTGAAGTAAGAGGTGAACCAATTGTGAGCTACTCCCCGTATTCCGTAATGGTCCAACTTCTGGGGCAATATTTTGTGATCAACACAATCAAATACTTTAGTTAAATAAAAAAAGCCAAGTATTCGAAACCTTTTGTTTAACCCATCCAGTACCTGTCAGAGAAAAGAGAATATAGCATTTTCAGTTGTTAAACGACTTCTAAAGCATTTGATAGCAAATCGTGTGATATAAAATAATCAATTATCCCTACATACACAGCCTTTTCAATAACTTTTGCAAACACTGATGGCATAGAAATAGGTCTAAAATTATCTACATTATCTCTTTCTCCCTTTTTATAAAGTGGCTTTACTAAGGAGTACTTTAATCGCTCAGGAAACTGAACATTCCTAAAGGAAAAATTACAATTATGGCTAAATACAGGGCTAACATGTGCAGTGTAGTACTTTAATATTCTGCTAGACATAACCATGAGAGTCTTTAGTCTTCAGTGATTTAATTATTGACTCAATCTCCCTCTTGTCTGTATCACAGTGGAGTATTTCAGATATCAATCTCAGAAAGGTATTTTCCAAGAAAGTTATATGATTCCCTGTAGAAACTAAAGTTTTATTTAATTCACCAACAATGCTCAGAAAATGATTGTTAAATATTGTACATATGTCTCATTTATCAGTAACAGAAATATTTTTCTCTAAACTGACCTTATATCATTGACCTTATGCTGCTGACTAGACACTTCCTTCACAACTGAAAATTAGGTTTTAATTTTATCCTGTGAATTAACTATTCTATTTGCATACTACATACTCTTTGCCTTCCTAATAACATTTTAAGCACCTTACAATACTGTTTGTATGAGCTACTGTAGCTTGATTATGACTACTTCTAACATTTTGATTTAATTCCCACTTTGTTCTACAAGATATCCTTATCCTACTAGTCAGCCACCCAGGGTGCCTATTACTGCTAGAACCCTGCTTAGAACATTCTAATGGAATGCATCTCTCAAAGAGCATGTGAAATGTGTTAAGGAAAGCATTGTATTTATCATCAGTGTTATTGGCACTATAAACATCTTGTCACTCTTGTTCCTTGCTGTTGAGTTAACTTTCCCAAGTTGTTTGTAATTAAATATGACATTTGTATGAGTACAAAAGCCTTTCAGTGTTAAAAATTGAGCATCATTGTGTGAAAGTTCATTCACACTTTTGCTAACAGAATGCCTATCCAGTAATGAAGAATGAATAAAAATATGTCTATGGCTGTGTTACCGTTACCCTACACCCTAGTTGGAAAAAACACAGTTTGCATCAGATCATATAAAGTTAGGAGATCTACCAACATCCTTTTTCTTGCACCACCGTATACAAAATTAATATTGAAGTCACCACATATAACTAATTTCTGGTACTTCCTACAAAGTGAATCAAGAACCCTCTCTAACTTGAGCAGAAATGCTCTGAGGTCCGAGTTAGGGGATCTATAAACAACAACAATTAGAAGTTTAATTTCACTAAATTCAGCTTCCCCTGCACAACATTCAAATATCTGTTCAGTTCAGTGTTGTGCTAATAGTACATTCTTGCTTTCTCCTGGAGGCATGTGTATTGTTCGTTCTTGCCAATGGCAAATCAATGAAGTGTAATGTCACCAAAAATGAAGTAAAATCTTTAAAATTACAACACCTTCGACAAATTAAATGAAGTGCAGTAGCTGCAAAATAAAATTTACATTAGTTGGTGAATGACACAAGCAATCACAGATACTTTTTAAATGTTTTATTTTAGTGCCAAAACGAGTTTTGGGCTACCATGTCCATCTTCAGATGGCTAACATTTTCAGTTAAGTAGATTTTTTGATCAACAGCATGTCGTTCAGTCTTACACTGCACAAGAATATTTGAGTATTGAGTGCAACTTTTAAGTCGTTTAATTAATAAAAAAACGATAAGCACCTGCATTTATTTAGATATAGTGTGGAATAGCTTTGTTCACTTACATAAGTTCTGTTAGATGGCAATTTATTTTGTTGTGGTCTGTGTGGTTTTCCAAGTCTATGTATATGTTATTGAATAGCACACATCCTGTAAACAAAGTACTGTAGCACACTTCATAATATTAATAATGTTAATGTTGAGCATCACACATGTGCTATATACTTGATAGTTTTATTTACAATGGAAAGATTATCATTAAACAAAGATAAAAAGCTTTCATTTGTTTCCTATTGACCAAGGATGTAAACAGAGCAAAGATGATGTGTGGGATGTGCAAAATGCAACATGTTAACAACAGTGGCGTGTGACAGCAGAAGCTTGCATAGCGCATAGTTTCACATTATGATATATTCAAGAGAAGAGCTTCACTGACCAAATCAATAACGCAATGGTCCTCCCCTGGTCCTTATGCAAACAGTTATTCGGCTTGCCTTTTATTGTTTTATTGACACAGTTGTTGTATGTCTTCCTGAGGGACATCTTGCAAAATTCTGTCCAACTGGTCAAAATACAGAGGTGGTTGAAGGGCCCTGAACATAATGCTATAAACTTAACAGTTGAGGAGAGACTCAGCAAACTTGCTGGTGAAGGTAGGATTTGGCAAATATGAAGACAAGCAGTAGAAACTGACGCGATGTGCAGGCAGGCATTATCTTGCTGTCATGTAAGCCAGGATATGTTGCCATGAAGTGCAACAAAACGAGGTGCAGAATATCACCAGGATATAATCTCACTGACTGGAGTAAAGTTAACTTCACTGAGTCCTTCTTCGAGCTGAGCCCCGATGACCAGCGACGACGTCTCTGGAGATGCTTTGGGCAGCAGAAGGACACCAACCTGTCTGTCACCCTCCGTATGGCCCGACAGCTGGAAGTGATGGTCTGGGTTGCCATTTCTTTCTATAACAGGACCCAGTTTGTTGTCATCCACGGCACCCTTAGAGCACAGCACTTCATCGACTGTACTCTACACCCCGTTTCATTGTCCTTCATGACAAGCCATCCTCGGCTTACATTCCAGCAAGAGAACACCCGCCCACTTACGGCCCACTGCTTGCTTTTGAGGTCACCAAACTCTACTTTGGCCAGCAAGGTCGCTGGATTTCTCCCTAACTGAGAAATATTGGTTTGTTATGGGCAGGGCTCTACAACCATATCTGAATTTTGACGATATAACGCACCAATTCGACAAAATTTGGCACGAAAACTCTGAGGAAGGCATCAACAACTCTGTTATTCAATGTCAAGCCAAATAACTGTTCTCATACGGCCCATTGGTGGACCAAGCGTTAACGATTTGCTCAATTTGTGACGCTCTTTCTCTTCAATAAATAATTCAGTTTATCTGAAATTATAATAATTTGTGTGGCTCTACAAGTACGTCAACTCTACCGACTTCCGTCCCATTCGGAAATTTCCTCGTGGTGCTCCGAATAACTGCACTCATACGGCCCAGTGGTGGACCAAGCGTTAATGATTTGCTCAGTTTGTGACGCTCTTTCTCTTCAATAAATAATCATGTTTTTCTGAAACTATAGTATTTTCTTTGTCTCTACAAGTACGTCAACTCTACCGACTTCCGTCCCATTCGGAAATTTCCTTCGTGGTGCGACGTTTTCTTTTTTTTTTCTTGGAGTGTAATAGTTTAGATTGCTGAAGGGTGTAATCTATTTTATTTCAGCGTAACTTACGTTTGGGATGTGTTTCGGGATCTCTTATTTCGAATGTTTCATTTCATTTTGTGCGTGAGGCTAACTGAATGTTTACTACTTCGTTCGAAAGTGAGCTGTCATCCCATGTGCGCAGATTGGGGTGCCTTAAGCACTGTGAGCTCGTCTTCACAACATTTTGTTTGCTTAGCAATTCGTTTATGATGTGGAGAATTTTGTGTGGAGTTTGGTACCATTTTAATGGATCATCCTTCGTGTCTAATATAGAGATTTTTGTCCGTTAGACGCCCCCACCCCCTCCCCCACCCAACCATGATCAAGATGTCGTAGGTTTTGGGCAACATTTCTATGTAGTTTCTTGTGCATCAAGTTCTGTCCTGAACGAAACCTGGTATCCATGGTGAATTATTGTCCGTGGACTGTTTTTTTCTGATTTTTAACAGATTTCTTGCAACTATGTGTCTATTAATTAAAAACACACACACACACACACACACACACACACACACACACACACATATATATATATATATATATATATATATATATATATATATATATATATACAGGGTGGTACATTGAGTGTGACATGAAAAACTACAAAGAATGAGACTTGTCTAGCTTAAAGGGGGAAACCAGATGGCGCTATGGTTGGCCCGCTAGATGGCGCTGTCATGGGTCAAACGGATATCAACTGCGTTTTTTAAAATAGGAACTCCCATTTTTTAATACATATTCGTGTAGTACGTAAAGAAATATGAATGTTTTAGTTGGACAACTTTTCTGCTTTGTGATAGATAGCGCTATAATAGTCACAAACGTATGGCTCACAATTTTAGATGAACAGTTTGTAGCAGGTAGGGTTTCTAAATCAAAATACAGAACGTAGGTATGTTTGTACATTTTATTTCGGTTGTTCCACTGTGATACATGTACCTTTGTGAACTTATCATTTCTGAGGACGCATGCTGTTACAGCGTGATTACCTGTAAATACCACATTAATGCAATAAATGCTCAAAATGATGTCCGTCAACCTGAATGCATTTGGCAATACGTGTAACGACATTCCTCTCAACAGCGAGTAATTCACCTTCCGTAATGTTCACACATGCAATTGACAATGCACTGACGCATGTTGTCAGGCGTTGTCGGTGGATCACGATGGCAAATATCCTTCAACTTTCCCCACAGAAAGAAATTCGCGGACGTCAGATGCGGTGAATGTGCGGGCCATGGTATGGTGCTTCGACGATCAATCCACCTGTCATGTAATATGCTATTCAATACTGCTTCAACCACACGTGAGCTATGTGCCGGACACCCATCATGTTGGATGGACATCGCCATTCTGTCATGTAGCGACACATCTTGTAGTAACATCGGTGGAACATTACGTAGGAAATCAGCATACATTGCACCATTTAGATTGCCATCGATAAAATGGGGGCCAATTAACCTTCCTCCCATAATGCCGCACCATACATTAACCCGTCAAGTCGCAGCCATCGTGGATTTTCCGTTGCCCAGTAGTGCATATTATGCTGATTACGTTACCGCTGTTGGTGAATGACGCTTCGTCGCTAAATAGAAAGCGTGCAAAAAATCTGTCATTGTCCCGTAATTTCTCTTGTGCCCAGTGACAGAACTGTACATGACGTTCAAAATCGTCGCTATGCAATTCCTGGTGCATAGAAATATGGTACGGGTGCAATCGATGTTGATGTAGCATTCTCAACACCGACGTTTTTGAGATTCCCGATTCTCGCGCAAATTGTCTGCTCCTGATGTGCGGATTAGCCGCGACAGCAGCTGAAACACCTACTTGGGCATCATCAGTTGTTGCAGGTCGTGGTTGACGTTTCACATGTGGCTGAACACTTCCTGTTTCCTTAAATAACGTAACTATCCGGCGAACGGTCCGGACACTTGGATAATGTCGTGCAGGAACCGAGCAGCATACGTAGCACACGTCCATTGGGCATTTTGATCACAATAGCCATACGTCAACACGATATAGACCTTTTCCGCAATTGGTAAACGGTCCACTTTGACACAGGTAATGTATCACAGAGCAAATACCGTCCGGACTGGCGGAATGTTGCGTGATACCACGTACTTATACGTTTGCGACTATTACAGCGCCATTTATCACAAAGCGAAAAAAGTGTTCGAACTAAAACATTCATATTTCCTTAAGTACTACACGAATATGTAATTAAAAATGGGAGTTCCTATTTAAAAAAAAACGCAGTTGATATCCGTTTGACCTATGGCAGCGCCATCTAGCGGGCCAGCCATAACGCCATCTGGTTTCCCCCTTCAAGCTAGATGAATTTCGTTCTTTGTAGTTTTTTTGTTTGATGCTTATTTCGTGAGATATTTGGCCCGGTCACTATCAATGGACCACCCTGTATATATATGTGTGTGTGTGTCTCGATGTTCCACATCTCCTCCGAAACCGCTGGACCGATATCACTGTCTGGAAATGACCACTGTTGGGGTAAGAGCCAGCTACCTATCTGAGGGGTGGGTGTGAGAAAACAGTGTATCCCATAATGCGTGAATCCCCGTGTTTTAGTCATCCAGTATTTGAGAATGAGTGCTCTGAGTGACTTGCAACAAACTTTACATACGATTTCAAACCTTCGCGAAAGTTTTTCTCGTTAATGACCCTCACAAATAGTGGAAAAAGGAAAAATTTTATCACTTGTTACTCACAACACACCTCACAGATAGTACTCATGTATACCACTGAATATACCAGAAAAATGCTTCGTAGTTGGACATATAGTTCGGAAGATAAGACGTCATGAACACGGAGATGCATGAAAAAAACTACCGGATAATGCTAGACGTTTAAACTTTTACGTATATGGGCTGAATATAGCTAAAATAATATGTCGTTGTACAACAAACATTTCAGGAGGTACGACGTCATAAACATGAGATGCGTGAAAAATGAATCTGCGGGACAAAATTAGCTAGAGATACAGGTGAATCATGTATACAAATACGTGCGAAAATGTGTGTGATATACCACTCATTTGTATGTACGCTCGCAAAGCCACGGGTAAGAAGCTCATTCTAAACCCCTGGAACGAATTCAGCCAAATTTGGTTTGAATCTGGAAAGAAATACTGAGGGTGTCAGAATCACCAGCCTCGTACTGGGGTGAAACTGAGAACGTGGAGACTGAAGGGGGGGGAGGGGGAGATGGAGTAATAAAGACTGAATAGAGACACACCCTGTCAACGCCAGGTAATCGGCCATAAGCATTATGTCAAGGGATCCATATTCGGTAATCTTTTATGGCTATGAGTTCCTTTTTGCACTATGCAATCTGTTTGATAAATATACAGTCCTATGTTCTTCTCTAAATAAACCGTCAGCATTCGCACTGAAGGAGAAAGGTGCTCATGGTCTTGTGGCTAGCGTTGCTGATTCTCCATCCTGGGCTCCCGGGTTCGATTGCCGGCTAGGGCAGGGATTTTTTCCCACTCGGGGCGGTGTGTGTGTGTATGTGTGTGTGTGTGTGTGTGTGTGTGTCTGTTGTCCTCATCATCACCAATGCGTAAGTCGCCGAAGTTACGGCAAATAAAACTAGCTGTTAACCGCTGCTTCGCACACACATCACCAGTTGAGTGATAACAGAGCTAGTAATTTTACGCGATGTGTGTGCATACACTAGTGCGCCCGCTCGGTTAGTTGCGCGGTCTAACGCACTGCTTCCCGAACAGGAAGGCGTGCTGATCCCCAGCACGAATCTGCCCTGCGGATTCGTGTCGAGGTACGTTGTGCCGGCCCGCATGTGAATGGTTTTTTAAGCGGTTTTCCATCTACCTCGGCGAATGCGGGCTGGTTCCCCTTATCCTGCCTGTTACAATGTGTCGGCGATTTCTGCGCAAACATCGTTTCCACATACGCGTAGACCATAATTATTTTCCTCATGATGGTTTCTTGATGATTGATGTATACTACTTGTTCGCACCTTATATTTGCACGGCATTTTAATTATTAAGTAACGGCAGTTTCGTACTGTTATTATTTTTTATATATTTGACTCCTTGGTATTAACGTTATTATTTTTTATATATTTGACTCCTTGGTATTAACGTTTGTTACATAAATTACGAACGTTGTACTTCTGACTTCCCACGCCAGATGGTGGGTATTATGTTTTTTAAAAAACCTGTGTTACGCCTCTTTTTATGTTATTCATTTATTATTCTTTTGCATTATCTTTTGCTTTTCATATGTTCTGCACTCTAACAACTTATCATCGATCTATTTTATGTTTTATAGTTAAAAAAAAACAATACGCCAATGTATTTTAGATATTCCCCTGCGTCTGCTATGTATTGTACGTACATTTTAAATTTGTATTACTACACCATTCACAAAAGTACAAGAGTTATTTAGTGTTAATAATTCGCAAAAACAGTAATACTATGTCTTCACGTGACACATGTCACATAGAGGGCGTGTCAAGCCCCGTCACACCGAGGCCTGCTGAACAAGTGCAGGTAAACAGCGACCTCAGTCTACGTGATTGCCGTAAGCTTAGTGACAACAGTGCATCCTAATTTAAGTTATACAATATAGGTTTGTTTCTAACAAGTGTTATGTTCATATGCAGATGTAATTGTGATTTTCTATGTTGTACTCTCTGATCGTAATGTGAAAAATTTTTTAACTTCTAGCACTGAAGATGGTCACTCAGTGACAGAAAATCGATTTTGCGATAGTAAAAAATATACGAACAATGCTGTCTCTTTTTTCAAGTATACCTGTTATCTGGTCGTAGTGCACAAGACAACATGGAGTCGCCAATCATAATTATTTTACCACACAACTATTTGGGGCACACTCATGTGGTATGAGAATTCCCGCGGGGGGGGGGGGGGAGGGGGGTGTCCATTGGGGGCCAAACCGCACAATAACCCTGGGTTCAGTGTAAGGCGGCGTTGGGGTTGATGGACTGCTGAGGCCTGTTGTGGGGTTGTAAACCACTGAGGGCTACGGTGGGACGAAGCCCCTCTGTCGTTTCTAGATCCCCAGTTTAATACATGCATACATAGTGATAAAGAGAGGTATGTACACAGAATATATATTGAGAACTGACATGTAGGTACATAATGAATATGTTTCTGTTATTATCTACATGTCGAATCTGAAAGCATGCATTATGTTTTCTAATTAGATTTTTAAAAATGACTCGATTCATTACATTCGTGCAGAAGTAGTTTTTAGGGATTTCTCTGGCTCACCTAGTACTGGATGTGACATTTCGCCACCAGAGCAACACAAAGCAACCGTTCCTCCCTTCCACTTTAATGTGTTGCAGTACCTACATTTTTGACCTGTCCCCCTAGGACGGCTAATTCATGATTAACGTAGTAAGTTAATTAACGTAGTAAGTTAATACACCATAACCAAATACAGCCTCACCAAAAGCCGTATAAAGGTACGCTGTGTCTCTGCCGTTCAGCCTTTAAATGAGGCAGTCATTGGGAGTCTTCAAGCGCCTTGGGAGCTGTGAGCAGCTCAGCAACTGAAACGCGACGGGCTTGTGACTGTTCTAGTATCTCTGTAGCTGTTAAGGCCGCCTGACGTTCATGTTCTAGCGGACGTGAGATTGCTCTCAGGTTTGTTGGATTCGAGTAAATTTCTTAGCTTGAGCTCTCTTACAACTATGCACTAAATCAGACTTACATTTGCGTTGCTTGTAGTAAGTTTTAAATATGGTTCTCCGGCTCGCATCTCCAGAAAACTCCCCAGCTATGACAGGTTATGATAGGGATTCATTATCATAAACCACGCTATTATATTGGATACACACAGCCACAAAATAATGTATAAACACTATGGGTCCCAGACATCGCGCCAGCTTCTTCTGCAGGCCACTCACGTACACTATATTTAAAAATTTTAGTGACTTTCTAAAGTAGCCTATGGTTTTCCTAAGGGTTCAAGCTATCTCCATACCACATTTTATCAAAATCGGTTCAGTAGTTTAATAGTGAAAGCGTAACAGACAGAATTACTGTCGCATTTGTAATATTAGTACGGACTGCACTAAAAATGCCATACACACGTTTCATTTCACGATTAAAGACCTCCACCGACTTCGTAAATAATTACGCTACCACCTATGCTGCTTTCCATCCACCCACACGCACCTTTCCCAAGAGGTCAATGCATGTGCCGTATTAACACAGACTTAAAGAAAGAAATAGGCGCAATAAGACATGTTCAAAGCGACACAGCTTAGAGCAATTTCCTCTGCGTCACCTTTCCTGACACGCTTGTTTAGACTCGTGTTATCCGTTGTCCAAAATCGTGACTTATTTGTTGGGCAATATCCGTTTCGTTATGAATCTCTCAGTAATGAAAATCACATTACTTCACTTGTGAAGACTTCACGTACCGTGTGTGACTTTGAGCTATGTCTTTCGATGATGGCCACTTTAACAATATACATTTAATCCGAATACCTGTGGAAATCTGTGCTATTATTTTCAACTCGGTGCGATACGGGGCCAAGCACAAAAATTTCTGTCTTCTGGTTTACTTTTTCTGAAAACACAAACAGTGTTGTATACGACTTTTACATCCTCACAGTGTGGCGAGGCTGACGCCGGCCCCCGCAGGCTCGTGCACTCTAGTTCCTCATTACTGGCGCGCCATCTCTTTGCCGCATGGTGAACTCGGTAGGCTGAGTTGGGTCAATGAGGTACTGGTTGTTGGCATAACAGGCCTCTGTATTACCGACCTGCAGGATATCGCGCTGGCCCCTTCTGTCACTTACTTGCCGTTCTGCAGACTTCTTAGACACGTCTATTATGCGAACGCCACCCTGACAGTGAGGCGACTCTCTGGCAGATACTGCCACCTTGGGGCTCGAGTCCGTACTTGGGTCTCTTGTGGCCAGTTGGGGGTGCAAAGATTGGAAAAAGTAATTATGCTTGAATGAAATCAATATAAAAGCAGTTACTTCACATTGAATATAACTACTTTAGTTATAATACAGGGTGATTCAAAAAGAATACCACAACTTTAAAAACGTGTATTTAATGAAAGAAACACAATATAACCTTCTGTTATACATCATTACAAAGGGTATTTAAAAAGGTTTTTTTTCACTCAAAAACAAGTTCAGAGATGTTCAATATGGCCCCCTCCAGACACTCGAGCAATATCAACCCGATACTCCAACTCGTTCCACACTCTCTCTAGCATATCAGGCGTAACAGTTTGGATAGCTGCTGTTATTTCTCGTTTCAAATCATCAGTGGTGGCTGGGAGAGGTGGCTGAAACACCATATCCTTAACATACCCACATAAGAAGGATAAAATCACAGAAATCGATTCTTTTAATCTTATCAGCTGCAGACAGTACTTGAACCAATTTCAGACGATAAGGTTTCATAACTAACCTTTTTCGTACGACTCTCCATACAGTTGATTGTGGAATTTGCAGCTCTCTGCTAGCTCTGCGAGTCGATTTTCCTGGGCTGCGAACAAATGCTTGCTGGATGCGTGCTACATTTTCATCACTCGTTCTCGGCCGTCCAGAACTTTTCCCTTTGCACAAACACTCATTCTCTGTAAACTGTTTAGACCAACGTTTAATACACCACCTATCAGGAGGTTCAACACCATACTTCTGTCGAAATGCATGCTGAACAACTGTCGTCGATTCACTTCTGCCGTACTCAATAACACAAAAAGCTTTCTGTTGAGCGGTCGCCATCTTAGCATCAACTGACGCTGACGCCTAGTCAACAGCGCCTCAAGCGAACAAATGTACAACTAAATGAAACTTTATAGCTCCCTTAATTCGCCGACAGACAGTGCTTAGCTCTGCCTTTTGTCGTTGCAGAGTTTTAAATTCCTAAAGTTGTGGTATTCTTTTTGAATCACCCTGTATAATCCATGCTCTAAAAAAATTGCTGCATTAAACTTGTCTGCTGCTAGAAGAAAGTAAGTGTTATTACACATACAGAGAACTATGACTACTAGGCGAGAGAGTATATTGTTCTACGCATCTTTACGTATTCCCTCTGTGCTGAGAACTGAAAAGTGCGACATGACGCGATCAATGAGACACAAGACACAACCGCGCAAAATTTCACCGTATTTTGACTGTAGTTTTAATTTCGCAACCGATTGGAGGTTGAAAAAATAGTCCTCTTAATAAAGGATGATACTAGAGATTCTGTGGAGGTTTCGGGGGTAAAGAAGTATCAAGGAGCCAGCACCCCATGCCTTATTACAGCCACTGTGCTAGTCACAATGTAAAGATAGTCCTCAAAGACACTGTATAGGCTAATCAAGGAACATCCCTGTGTTTCTAAACACTTGAGAAGGTTTACAGTTTTTTATTTAGCAGTAGCATGTTGTGATAACAGAATCTGAGTACCTCCAAGATAAAGTTAAAGCATCAAACCCAAAATATTGCAGTCGAATGTATGAGGGCATCTATGCACTTACAATTCGTTAGCATTCTTAAGGTTGTGAGGAACATAATTCAAGTGAGTAAGACGTGTAATGACCTGAATGGAGATTCACTATCATCAGGAGTTGGACCTTACTAGGATGTTTTGGTAGGTTCTAGCTCAGTTCTAGCTCACTAGCTCACTCGTACCTCATGAGATACCTCGCTGGGACTTACCTAGAACCTACCAAAATATCTTACTATAATCCTCTTTTCAGGTCTAACTCAATTTCATTTAAATTACTGAGGAAAATTAACAAAAATGAATAGTTTTCGTGTCACATTCACCAATTTTCAAAATAATTATTTTTTTCATGCAAAAGGTGAATGTAAGGAAATAAAATGTAATATTTTTTAAATAAAAGTTGAACATAAGAAAATAAAATTTGATATTATTTTATAAAAAGCGAATGTAAGAAAATAAATAAAATGAACTATGGTGAATGTAAAAAAAAGTAAATAAATAAATAAATTCACTATCAGAAAATCCAAAATTTTCACATTGTGAATTCTGTGTCATGAAATTCATTATTTATATTTTTAAGTTTCTTCATACCTTTATATTTCATTTTCATCTGTTCATTTTCAGTTAATTGAAAATACCAGTCAGCAATTAATTTAGAATATCTATCTGGTAAACTAATATTAAACTCATTATTAAGCTCAGTACAAATTTTTTCTTCATGTCTAGTATATAAATATTCACATCCAGTAACATTACATAAAACGTATATCTCTAACTCAGTTAATTTTTGATCTCTTTCGATATACTTATGCTATGGAGCTTCCATTTATAAAGAAAAATTTTTATTAGATTTTTTTTATAATTTGTAATGTCAATATGATAGGTAATGTATCCATTTTATTTCCCAAAACATATCTTTTGTCATCATGAGAGCTCAATACTTTCTTGTTTATTCAACTGTATATATTTGGTGTTTTCACTTTGAATCATATTAATTCTTCTGTACTGTGCCCAGTTGATAAACACACCATCTTTATAATCTTCTAAGCTTATTCTATTTTGACAATACATTTCTTAATTCATTTAGATTTTTTCTCTATTTTATCTTCAACTTCACAAGCATACATTTTTGCTCTCAAGCCATAAAATTCTGCTATTTTTTTCCATTGCATTCAACCTTCGTTTTTCCTACAATTTTCTTATTAACTTATGGTATACCATACAAATTATTTTCAGAATAATAACTAGTCTCAAATTTATTAATAATCGATTTCATATCATCATAAAAATCTTCAGTTTGTATATTATAGATGTAACTATCCAAATTTTGATAGCACAACTCAATATTTTCTCCATATTTCTGTTTCATTATCCTATAGTGAAAATCGTACATCAGTTTTTTAGATAAATCAAGTATGCTCATACCAACATCGAATGGTTTATTAAATGTAATTTTTGTCGTACTCATATGAATAGCAGCAAGATTTTCATGAAGTTTAGTTCTTGCTTTAAAGTTTAGATTTGCTAATTAATTTATCGCATTCTTCTCCATCAGACACTAATTTTATATCCCCTCTATATCTAATATTTTCCATTGTCTTGCCAAGGATTGAACCATTCATCAATTTATAGAAATCGTTTTTAAAATTGGTTTTGGTTTTAGTTCTCATTTGAGTATCTACATCTATATACTTTCAAACCAATGTGATCGTTTAAATTTTAAAACTCCGTGTATGTTTGTTAATTTCATTCCTGATGAAAAATACTGCTTAAGATATCTATAATGAACTGTATATTTATTTGTATCATTCAGAGTAGTCAACAACTTGCTCCTTTAGTTTCAGGCACAATTTTATTTTCAGGAGCGAGCAGGAAATCTTTATGTAAATCATGCAGTTCTTTTGGATATTCGAAATCTACTTTGAAAATATATGCAATTTTAGCAATATCTGATATTTCACTTATGTTTGTTCAATCAAAATTCGCTGGTTCTTTCTATTCTAATCCACTATATCGTAAATATTGACTAACAGCATAACCATATAAATTATTTGCCTCTGAATAGTCTAGATGATTTAATATCTCCTTATCTCTTTACTATCTAATGCTTCATAAATCTATTGTTCACTTTAACATATCATATCATAATCATGTAATAAATCCAGAGATTGCTTAGTAATTTTTAACATTGCATCCCAAGATAATCCTGGTGCATTAAAATTAACAGTACTTCAATTTTAAGATATAGATCACTATATTCTCCTAGATTTTTCATATTAAATTTTTTCCAAATTATTTTTGCATGTTCATAATCTTCATCACTTATTTCACAGTGATAGAGTTCATTATGGAACTCTTCTTTTGCTGGCAAATGTGTCTCTTCAAATTTCTTCCAAGAATCCATGTAATCAAATGGATATACACCTTTTCTGACCACAGAATTGAATAACTCTTCTGGGAAAAATTCTTTGTTTTTTATCTGATGTCTCTTCAAATCTGACAAAAGTTCATCAAGTGAAGGAGCCATAAATTTAAAGGTGTCAGTAAATCTCATTTTCAAACTTTCTGTCTTCTTACGAAAACTGATGTATCTGTCTTCATTGTTTGGTTAAATCCATTTCTTCCCTATCATAACCAAGTTCTTTAACAAACAGACGCAAATCATATCCTGATAAATTATGTAAATAAATTGGTACAAAAGTCAAATGTCTTAATTGAAAATTATTTAATGGAATTATATAGTTTTCAGTCAAATGATCATGATGATGAACCTTTTTATTATTTGGTGAATAATTACAGTTACACAATTTCACTTTTTGGATCTTGTACATCTGATTGTTCTTCAGGAGTTAATGGTTTCATTTCTTCAATTTCAGAATAAATTGTTCCAATTTCTTCGACCTCTTTTTTATATTCAATAAATTTTTTGACAATTTTGCTCTCTATAAACAACAGGATCTTCATAGTGTCAATTTACATGTTTAATGTAATAAAAGAAACCACTTTGTTCATGTTTTTGTTATTTCATTGTATATGAATTTTTTGATTTGATTGACAGTTGTCCATCGTCAACAATGAACTTTCAAAATCAGCATAAATAACGAATGGAGCTTGCTGTATATGTTCATAATTTTTAAAATTTACATAGGAACCTGTCTCTGGCATTTCTACTTCTAATGGTTTGTTAACTAAACAGCTTGATGGTTGATTATCTAATGTTTCTTTACTAGTTAGATGGAGTAATCACATTTCAAAACTAAATGTTACTTCTTCTTGTTTATTAATTTGACTCGAGACAAGCCTAGATAAATATTTTTACGATAGTGCACTTTATTGTCATCCTTTAAATAATGGAGATTTACATATTTCTCTTTCTTACTTTTCATAATTTTTAGTGGATACACATGACATTTTCATCAAATGATTAGACATTAATAGATACATTTATTTTATTTTCAATTTTTGGTATGTCATCAAGCACTACAGGACACTGAAATTTTTCAAGTTTCTGTTCAAGATTAAGACCAAAATTTATATGTTTCGTAAATCTTTATGATTTTTCCTACAGCGCACAAAGCAGTTCTTATAGCCCAAAGAACACATTTTTATGCTTTTTTCACATTAATACACATTATTCAATTTTCTATTTTATCGCATAATTCAATGTAAGACGTTCCTCTCAGTGGAACATATCTGTTAATTACTAGTTGTAAACCAATGATTCTATTTAATGTCCATTCTGATCCATGTGCTTCAGAGTCACCCATTCTTGATAAAATATTTTATTTACCAATCAAAAATTTCTAATTATCTTTCTTTCATTTGTGAGCTTACAGTGTTGTGTTTAGAATGGAAATTCCAAATTTCTGCTAGTACGCATTTGGTACCCCCAAAAAGTCTTAAAGTTATTTTCAGTCCATAATGTATTCTTAGATTATGTTCAGCAATTATTATAATTTTCAGTTTTACCTCATTTAAGAAATGATTAGGTTCTGTTGAGTTTATATTATTTTCAAAATTTATTGTTTGTATAATCTCTTGCTGGTCATATGTCTCTTGGTTTGTCAAATACATTAGTATAAAAAGGAAATAATATTTCTTTATTATTTCTAGTTTTTTGTTTCACAAATACATTGGTAGAAAATGGAAATATTTCTTTCAATGGTTTATTTTCGTCATTAGTTCCAGATTTTTGTTTCTCAAAGATATTATTAGGAAATGGAAATATTTTTTCAATGGTTGATCTTTAATTTTACGATGTAATTGTTTCCAAAGGCATTCTCTTTGCAAATTTAAATTTGTGACTTGACGTCTTCTAATACATCTAATTACACGAGCTTTATTTAATGTAATATATCCTCTTAAATTATTTATTTTACAATGATCATATCGTTTAACAACTGTGAATCTAGTGAGCACCTGGATGAGCAGATGAATCTAAATTCGCTATTCCACATTTTAAATTTTTTATTTCATTAGGTAATGAATCAATCATAAAAATGTTAAAAAATATTTAATTTATAATTGTTTAACTAACTGTTGTATGTCAAATTATGATAATGGTCCATTTACTCTCTAATTATTTTTTGGAATTTTTTCCCCCTTTACCTTATTTTAATTGCTTCATTGTCTTTTCTGTTCTTCCAATTCTACATTGGCTTTTTTCTTGTTTATTACCTCGTTTGCACATGCAACGTAACTACCAGGAAGTGATCCTGTAGTTGGTAGGAACGGTAATGTAGCTAATAGTAATGGAAATATTCGATAATCTTTATCACATCAGGAATATCTGATGTAACAAGTAAATTTCCACCAGTGTTTTGTCTACCTTTCTTCTTTGTACATCAGTTAAGGATTGTTCAATACTATGTAATTGTTGATTATTTAATTTAATTTTAATTCATTTTGGTTTAGTTTTGCCACTGGGTAGCAAAGTATAATCAACTGAAAATTTATTCATTTACATAGATAAAAAATATATAACAATTAATATTTTTACAATGAACAACCATTCTGATCAAGCCACAGACTAAGTTGGTGAAGACTGCCAGTCTTGCTAGCAAGATGAAGGCAGATCTCACCATCTGTACCATCATCGACAGCACCGATTTTGGACCTTTGGTACAGAGCTGAGTGGAGGGTCTGAATCATAGGCTCAGATGCTTCTGTAACTGTGTAGGCTGCAGATTCCTCAAATTGCGCCATAGGGTGGTGGGGTTTCGGGTTCCGCTAAATAGATCAGGTGTCTACCACACACAGGAGCTGGCTACACAGGTAGCAGGGGCTCTGTGGTGTGGACTGGGCGGTTTCTTAGGTTACACAGTCCCGGGAAAGATCAAAAAGGGCTCCATTCTCAAAGAGTACAGGGCAAAGCAACGGCGAAAATCGACCATGCAACAGTCGGTATTGTAGTTGTAAACTGTCATAGCTGTGCTGGAAAAGTACCAGAGCTTCAAGCGCTGATAGAAAGGACTGCAGCTGAAATCGTTATAGGAACAGAAAGCTGGAGATAAATTCTGCCGAAATTTTCCAGAAGCACAAACCTTGTTCAGAAAGGATAGATTAAATAAAGTAGATGGTGGTGTGTTTGTGCCTGTTGGTAGTAGTTTATCTTGTAGTCAAGTTGAAATAGATAGTTCCTGTGAATTACTATGGGTAGAGGTTATACTCAACAGCTGTACCAAAATAATAATTGGCTCTTTCTACCGACCCCCCGACTCAAATGATATAATAGCTGAACGGTTCAAAGAAAACTTGAATCTCATTACCAATAAGTACCCCACTCAAACAGTTATAATTGGTGGAGACTTCAATCTACTCTAGATTTGTTGGCAAAAGACATATTCAAAGCCTTTGGTAGACAGAAAACATCTTCCAAGATTGTACTAAATGCTTTTGCTGAGAATTACTTTGAACAATTAGTTTAGAGGCCCACACGAATTGTAAATGATAGCTTGACCTCTTAGCCACAAATAATCTTGATCTAATAGAGAGCGTCATAATGGATACAGGGATTAGTGAACACAAGATCATTGTAGCGAGGCTCAAAACCACTAAAAATAAATGCAAAATATATCTATTTTAAACAACAGATAAAATTTCGCTTGATGCCTTCCTAAGAGAGAGTCTCCATTCCTTCCAAGCTAATTGTATAAGTGTAGACCAGATATGGCTCAAATTCAAAGATACAGTATCTACAGCAGTTGATAGATTCATACCACATAAGTTAATAAGAGGTGGGACTGATCCACCGTGTTACACAAAACACGTCAGAACACTGTTGCAGAAGCAACGAAAAAAGCAAACCAAATTCAGAAGAACGCAAAATCCCCAACACTGGCTAAGTTTCACGGAAGCTCGATATTCTGTGTGGACATCAATGCGAGATGCTTTTATCCCAAAATATAGTAGAAAACCCAAAGAGATTCTGGTCGTTTGTAAAGCATACCAGTGGCAAAAAACAGTCAATACTGTCACTGCGCGATAGCGACGGAAATTTTACCGATGATAGTGCCACTAATGCGGAGTTACTAAATACAGTTTTCTGTAATTCCTTCACAAAAGAAGACGAAGTACATATTCCAGAATTCGAAACCAGAACAGCTGTTAGCATGAGTGACATAAAAGTAGATATCTTAGGTGTTGCAAAACAACTCAAATCACATAAGAAAGGCAAGGCTTCCGGTCCAGATGGTATACCAGTCAGGTTCCTTTCAGAGTATATAGACACAATAGCACCTTTCTTAGCATTCATATACATTCACTCAAGGTCTGTTAGTAAAGACTGGAAAGTAGCACAGGTCACACCAATATTGAAGAAAGGAAATAGTAGTAACCCACTGAATTCCAGACCCATATCACAGACCTCAATTTGCGGTAGCATTTTGGAGCAAATACTGTACTCGAACATTATGAATCACCTTGAAGAAAATGACTCATTGATACATAACCAATATGGATTCAGAAAATATCGTTCTTGTGCATCACAGCTAGCTCATTATTCCCATGAAGTAATGAGTGCTGTCGACAAGGAATCTCAGATCGATTCCACATTCCTAGATTTCCAGAAGACTTTTGATACCGTTCCTCACAAAGGACTAGTAATAAAATTGTGTGCATATGGAGTAAGAAGTATCGTCTCAGTTGTGTGACTGGATTCGTGATTTCCTCTCAGAGAGGTCACAGTTCGTAGTGATAGACGGTAAATCATTGAGTAGAACAGAAGTGATATCTGTCATTCCACAAGGTAGTTTCACAAGCCCTCTGCTTTTCCTGCTTTACATAAATGATCTAGGTGATAATCTGAGCAGCCCCCTTAGATTGTTTGCAGATGATGCTGTAATTTACAATCCAGTAAATCATCAGACGATCAATTCCAATTACAAAATGATCTAGAGAGAATTTCTGTATGGTGCGGAAAGTGGCAATTGGCACTAAACAAAGAAAAGTGCGAGGTCATCCACATGGGTACTAAAACAAATCCGATAAATTTTGGCTATACGATAAATGGCACAAATCTAACGCTGTCAGTTCGACTAAATACCTAGGAATTACAATTACGAGCAACTTAAATTGGAGAGACCACATGCATAATATTTTGGAGAAGGCGAAACGAAGACTGCGCTTTATTGGCAGAACACATATAAGATGTGACAAGTTCACTAAAGAGACAGCCTACATTACACTTGTCCGTCCTCTGCTGGAATATTGCTGCACGGTGTAGGATCCTTATCAGGTAGGATTGATGGAGGACATCAAAAAAGTGCAAAGAAGGGCAGCTCGTTTCATGTTATCACGCAATAGGGGTGAGAGTGTCACTGATTTGATACGCGAGTTAGGGTGGCAGTCACTGAAACAAAAGTGGTTTTCTTTGTGACGAGATCTGTTTATGAAATTTCAATCACCAACCTTCTCGTCCGAATGCAAAAATATTTTGTTGATACCCCCTACATAGGGAGACATGATCATCATAATAAAATAAGAGAAATCAGAGCTCGAATGGAAACATTTAGGTGTTCTTTTTTCCCCCACACGCCATTCGAGAGTGGAATGGTAGAGAAGTAGTATGAAAATGGTTCGATGAAACCTCTGCCAGGCACTTAAGTGTGAATTGCAGAGTAAACATGTAGATGTAGATGTAAGCCTGCTTCATCTGGCGCAACATCAACATCAATGCCCATACCTAATTTTCGTCTTCCATACATTATTCCTCTAACTGCAGTTGTGGCTATTTTTTCCCCTAATGATGCATTATTTCTTTTGCAACTAATTGAAGTTTTTATCAGATACATGTCTTTTTTCTAATTCATTATTAACTCTATAAGAAATATCATTTTATTTACATGCTTCATCTAATGGATTAATTTCTTGATTTCCTCTAGCTAATCCCGGGCCACAAAATGGATAGCCTTTAAGATGCATCTCAAATGGTAATTTATTAATTGAAGTGTTTACATCTCCTTTGCCATGTTTTTCACTTTTCCAAAATGAGTGTGGTAAATTACTCAAAAATCTAATAAAATATGGAATTCCTTGTGGATTGTTGTTGTTGTTGTTGTCTTCAGTCCTGAGACTGGTTTGATGCAGCTCTCCATGCTACTCTATCCTGTGCAAGCTTCTTCATCTCCCAGTACCTACTGCATCCTACATCCTTCTGAATCTGCTTAGTGTATTCATCTCTTGGTCTCCCCCTACGATTTTTACCCTCCACGCTGCCTTCCAATACTAAATTGGTGATCCCTTGATGCCTCAGAACATGTCCTACCAACCGATCCCTTCTTCTGGTCAAGTTGTGCCACAAACTTCTCTTCTCCCCAATCTTATTCAATACTTCCTCATTAGTTATGTGATCTACCCATCTAATCTTCAGCATTCTTCTGTAGCACCACATTTCGAAAGCTTCTATTCTCTTCTTGTCCAAACTATTTACCGTCCATGTTTCACTTCCATACATGGCCACACTCCATACAAATACTTTCAGAAATGACTTCCTGACACTTAAATCTATACTCGATGTTAACAAATTTCTCTTCTTCAGAAACGCTTTCCTTGCCATTGCCAGTCTACATTTTATATCCTCTCTTGTTCGACCATTAACAGTTATTTTGCTCCCCAAATAGCAAAACTCCTTTACTACTTTAAGTGTCTCATTTCCTAATCTAATTCCCTCAGCATCACCCGACTTAATTCGACTACATTCCATTATCCTCGTTTTGCTTTTGTTGATGTTCATCTTATATCCTCCCTTCAAGACACCATCCATTCCGTTCAACTGCTCTTCCAAGTCCTTTGCTGTCTCTGACAGAATTACAATGTCATCGGCGAACCTCAAAGTTTTTATTTCTTCTCCATGGATTTTAATACCTACTCCAAATTTTTCTTTTGTTTCCTTTACTGCTTGCTCAATATACAGATTGAATAACATTGGGGAGAGGCTACAACCCTGTCTCACTCCCTTCCCAACCGCTGCTTCCCTCTCATGCCCCTCGACTCTTATAACTGCCATCTGGTTTCTGTACAAATTGTAAATAGCCTTTCGCTCCCTGTATTTTACCCCTGCCACCTTCAGAATTTGAAAGAGAGTATTCCAGTCAACATTGTCAAAAGCTTTCTCTAAGTCTACAAATGCTAGAAACGTAGGTTTGCCTTTCCTTAATCTTTCTTCTAAGATAAGTCGTAAGGTCAGTATTGCCTCACGTGTTCCAGTATTTCTACGGAATCCAAACTGATCTTCCCCGAGGTCGGCTTCTACTAGTTTTTCCATTCGTCTGTAAAGAATTCGTGTTAGTATTTTGCAGCTGTGGCTTATTAAACTGATTGTTCGGTAATTTTCACATCTGTCAACACCTGCTTTCTTTGGGATTGGAATTATTACATTCTTCTTGAAGTCTGAGGGTATTTCGCCTGTTTCATACATCTTGCTCACCAGATGGTAGAGTTTTGTCAGGACTGGCTCTCCCAAGGCCGTCAGTAGTTCTACTGGAATGTTGTCTACTCCGGGGGCCTTGTTTCGACTCAGGTCTTTCAGTGCTCTGTCAAACTCTTCACGCAGTATCGTATCTCCCATTTCATCTTCATCTACATCCTCTTCCATTTCCATAATATTGTCCTCAAGTACATCGCACTTGTATAGACCCTCTATATACTCCTTCCACCTTTCTGCTTTCCCTTCTTTGCTTAGAACTGGGTTTCCATCTGAGCTCTTGATGTTCATACAAGTGGTTCTCTTATCTCCAAAGGTCTCTTTAATTCTCCTGTAGGCAGTATCTATCTTACCCCTAGTGAGATAAGCCTCTACATCCTTACATTTGTCCTCTAGCCATCCCTGCTTAGCCATTCTGCACTTCCTGTCGATCTCATTTTTGAGACGTTTGTATTCCTTTTTGTCTGCTTCATTTACTGCATTTTTATATTTTCTCCTTTCATCAATAAAATTCAATATATCTTCTGTTACCCAAGGATTTCTACTAGCCCTCGTCTTTTTACCTACTTGATCCTCTGCTGCCTTCACTACTTCATCCCTCAAAGCTACCCATTCGTCTTCTACTGTGTTTCTTTCCCCCATTCCTGTCAATTGTTCCCTTATGCTCTCCCTGAAACTCTGTACAACCTCTGGTTCTTTCAGTTTATCCAGGTCCCATCTCCTTAAATTCCCACCTTTTTGCAGTTTCTTCAGTTTTACTCTACAGGTCATAACCAATAGATTGTGGTCAGAGTCCACATCTGCCCCTGGAAATGTCTTACAATTTAAAACCTGGTTCCTAAATCTCTGTCTTACCATTATATAATCTATCTGATACCTTTTAGTATCTCCAGGGTTCTTCCATGTATACAACCTTCTATCATGATTCTTAAACCAAGTGTTAGCTATGATTAAGTTGTGCTCTGTGCAAAATTCTACCAGGCGGCTTCCTCTTTCATTTCTTAGCCCCAATCCATATTCACCTACTACGTTTCCTTCTCTCCCTTTTTCTACACTCGAATTCCAGTCACCCATGACTATTGAATTTTCGTCTCCCTTCACTATCTGAATAATTTCTTTTACTTCATCATACATTTCTTCAATTTCTTCGTCATCTGCAGAGCTAGTTGGCATATAAACTTGTACTACTATAGTAGGTGTGGGCTTCGTATCTATCTTGGCCACAATAATGCGTTCACTATGCTGTTTGTAGTAGCTTACCCGCATTCCTATTTTCCTATTCATTAGTAAACCTACTCCTGCATTACCCCTATTTGACTTTGTGTTTATAACCCTGTAGTCACCTGACCAGAAGTTTGTTCCTCCTGCCACCAAACTTCACTAATTCCCACTATATCTAACTTTAACCTATACATTTCCCTTTTTAAATTTTCTAACCTACCTGCCCGATTAAGGGATCTGACATTCCACGCTCCGATCCGTAGAACGCCAGTTTTCTTTCTCCTGATAACGACATCCTCTTAAGTAGTCCCCGCCCGGAGATCCGAATGGGGGACTATTTTACCTCCGGAATATTTTACTCAAGAAGACGCCATCATCATTTAATCATACAGTAAAGCTGCATGCCCTCGGGAAAATTACGGCCGTAGTTTGCCCTTGCTTTCAGCCGTTCGCAGTACCAGCACAGCAAGGCCGTTTTGGTTATTGTTACAAGGCCAGATCAGTCAATCATCCAGACTGTTGCCCCTGCAACTACTGAAAAGGCTGCTGCCCCTCTTCAGGAACCACACGTTTGTCTGGCCTCTGAACAGATACCCCTCCGTTGTGGTTGTACCTACGGTACGGCTACCTGTATCGCTGAGGCACGCAAGCCTCCCCACCAACGGCAAGGTCCATGGTTCATGGGGGGGCCTTGTGGATTATCGATTGTGAAATCACTGAATTTATTTGCTGTGCTATGCCAACATTTTCATTATGATAATTTTTATTTTCAGCAGATTCTTCACCACGAAATACTGCTATTCTATCGATTAAATTTGTATTGTCATTCATCCAAACATATTTGATGGATTTTCTGGAAATTTCTTTACTAAATCTTTACCTATTTTTTCAGGTGAACTTATTTTTGAATAATCTGCAGAATCAATAATTGATTTTCTTACAGTTAGAAAATAATCATCAACAATTCTCTTTATCAAATATCTATATTTGTTACCCCTGCTTGATTTTATTTTATTTGGGTTACTGTCAGAATATATTGCTCCCAATTGATATAATATATCTGCATAATTAGATAAATCAACACCATCAAATTTTACACCCATGTTATCTATACCAATCTGTTTTTCAGTTAAAAGATTCATTAATACATCTTTTCCTTCATATGTATTTTCGTCAGTAACCAATTAACTGGTAATTTATCGACATATATAAATTTACCAACAGATCTCAATCGAAAAACGTCATCTTTTCTATGATTAATAAACTTTAACATTCTTTTACTGACATTTAATTTTTTGGCATCACATTATTTTTTAATAGTACTTGTCTAGTTTTAACTTTTAGTTTCTTCGTCATACCTCTCCAATGCAACCTGTATTTTTGATTCACATGTTGTGGACTACTTTCATAAGATTTAACTTTGGGTATGCCTCCAAAATCTTTTTTATAATAATACGGAATCATTTGTTTTCCAACTTCTCTATTTTCTCACAATAGCTTTCAAAACATTGCCACCTAATTCTTTGTTTTCTCATTTTACTTGTTCAATAACATCAATAACTGGTTTATCTTTTTTTATATTTTTAATATTCTGTTTGTGGTTGTTTTTTCACAGCCTGAATAGTTCTTTCAATTCTTTAGCTTTCTTTCTATTTCGTAAATTTTTGTAACAACTGTGGTGTCACCACCAGACACCACACTTGCTAGGTGGTAGCTTTAAATCGGCCGTGGTCCATTAGTACATGTCGGACCCGCGTGTCGCCACTGTCAGTATTTGCAGACCGAGCGCCACCACACGGCAGGTCTAGAGAGACGGACTAGCACTCGCCCCAGTTGTACGACGACTTTGCTAGCGACTACACTGACAAAGCCTTTCTCTCATTTGCCGAGAGACAGTTAGAATAGCCTTCAGCTAAGTCCATGGCTACGACCTAGCAAGGCGCCATTAACCATATTTAAAGTGTCTCATTTGTATCGTCAGGAGCGATGTACCATAAGGATGAATTAAAGTTAAGTATTAACGCAGCTACGTTAATCATATCTGGAGAGAGTCTCATTTGTATAGTCAAGAGCGATGTACCACAAGGATGAATTAAAGTTAAGTAAACAGACGCTACGTACTTTTCTTTAGTGCATTAATTACGTATCCTGTTCCAGAATTCACGCCAGTCGGCGTGTGTGTACGCGTGCCTTTCGATTACCCGTCACTGTGGACTGGCTGTCTTGTCAGTCCACTACAACAACTTCAGGTGCGTATTTTGAAGACATTTTTTAGAGATGAAAAAACATTAATTAATCATTTTTAACATCTATCATTTGTGTTTAACGTTCTTGTTTAACGATTACATTTAAAAATGTAATTAGATGACATATTTTAAATGTATATTTTTCAAAAACATCACAACTACATTTAACGCCATTGCTAGACCATGAACAATTACTATAATGTTCGCCAAATTTTGAATCAATTTTTTCTAATTTTTCATATTGTTTAAAATAATCAAGAATGAATTCATCCTGAAGGTCCTAACGGGGTCGTCCACCATGAGTTGTCCTTTCCAGAAATCATAACATCCTGCTTTCAATATTCGTCTCAGAAAAGGTAAATGTTCGCTCTTGTTCTCACCACTAAAAGCCTTCATCATGTCTGTGCATGCGTGCAAAAACACCATTAATCATAAAAGCATTCTTGTTGTATGGAAAGAGAGCACTGTCTAAGCACAGACGGGAAATTCAGAACAATTACGCAAACATAATTCGAAGCACTGTCCTACAGAAGAGAAAAAAGGCTGAAATTTTCGATGTCCTACAGCTGCTGTTCTAGAGATGTCCTTATACCACACTGGCAGATGAGGGACAGCAGCCCGCCAGAGATGGGTGGTCTGCTACAACTTGCCTTCGGACACTTGAACAAAGAGGACATCACGTTATTCTCAGAACTTTCCGTAGATACCTTGTCCCCATCTTGTTCAAGCCAATCTGTAGAGGCTCCTATGCTCCAGCACAAAGGTTGTCTTGTGAATGAATGGAGCATTCTGATTCGCTCTTACTGAATTTACCTGTCAAACTATTGCTGCTGCCGATGTGGGAGCACTGTCCGCCTTTTTTGCTGCAGACGAGACTCTCAGCTACTGTTTGGCACAGATCTCCATATTCCACTGACAGTTAAATCCTGTAAAAGTGGTCTACAGATCGTCAAATAAGGGAAGACGCTTCGTCAATTACACTCTTCTGCTATTGTTGAAGAAAGATTGAGTTTTTAAGTGTGAAACCCTACAACTACTGCTGCTGGTGTAGTAGCATTGCCTGCCATTTTCTGCAGACGAGACTTTCAGTGCCAAAACTATTTTGCACAGATCGGCATATCACACTGACAGTTAAACCTTGCAAAAGTGGTCTACAGAAGATGAAATACGAAAAGACATTCCTCAGTTACGCTACTGCCGAGGAAAGCATGAATATTTCAGCGTAAAGCCGATCTCCAAACTGGCTATATCACCACATACCATATCGATGTAATAAACACACAACTCATATCCTGCGCCATACAAAATCACCACTCCTGCATATAGCTATCGACCACCAGACACTCGTACATGTACCACAAAGACAGATAGCATAAGCACATGCACTATTTACTATTTATTCCTCGTAGCACTAGATAACGGTTTCGTAGTTAAGTGGTTATGGTGTAGGATTGCCAAGCGTGTGAGGTGTGTTCGAAACTCTCTCATGCCTTTTATAGGACACATTCTGAGGCATCAAGGGATCACCAATTTAGTATTGCAGGGCAACGTGGAGCGTAAAAATTGTAGAGTGAAACCAAGGCATGAATACACTAAGCAGATTCAGAAGGATGTAGGTTGCAGTAGTTACTCGGAGATGAAGAAGCTTGCACAGATAGAGTAGCATGGAGAGCTGCATCAAACCAGTCTCTGGACTGAAGACCACAACAACAACAACAACAACAGCACTAGATATTTTCCGCGAGGTCAGGTGGTCATGCACTGCAGCCGACAGCCACAAGTCATCTGCCCGCATACTCACACTGGCCCGACACATGATCAGAGCAACCTCAGTGGACCGAGATCATTCTCCAAACTGTTGTACAAAGGCTGGGTCGGTTCCCTTCAGCACAAAGACTTTACTGTTTCTGACTGCGACCTGCTTGCTTGATTGCTTTCTATACCCATCTCCACACTCTGGAATTACAAGAACATATGTATTTTCACTTGGTTTACCAGAATATCATACCAGTTACGCGATACTTCTCGATATGAAGCACATAGCAATATTGCTTGCGTAGCAGTATTGCTTGAACAGTAAGATTCTGAAGATAAAGATTACAAATTATTTCTCTAGAAACCCAAAACTTTAGCGAGGTGCAGCGAGGTGGAACGTGCTGCAAACCACTGAGTAACTAGAAACTTATCTCGTATGCGAATGTCGATGACGGTAATATAAGAGTTTCCAAATCATCCTTATAAGTTGCAAAGTCACCTAAAGTGTATCTCATGTCTCGAGAACCAGCAAACATGTCTTCCATCTGTCTTTCACCTGCTAGGTGCACACAACACACACCACAATCCATGTTCTCTCAACCAAATGAAGACAGGAAACGTACAGAAGCAGTCAACTGGGCAATTTACATGGGAGGGAATAACGGTCTAGCGCAAACACACGTCCATATTGAATCTTCTCAAATTTCCACAGGAGAACACGCGTGATCATGAAGGCTGCCCAACACATACTAACTATTAGTTCGCTATTCAGCTGTCTAAAGTGCGACATGGTTAGGTTAGCTGTTTTTCTGTATCCCAACCAGTCCAGCCATTCGGAGAGCTCATGCCGTAAGCCAGAAGCGTGAAATCCTTCCCGCCACAGGCCACAGCAGACACATACTCCTCGCACACCACGCAGAATCGTCGTAGGAAACCGGCCACATATATATTTGATCACTGTGATTACAATTAAATATTGCGATTGCTGTCTCAACTGGATGACATTCGATAATGGGCGAAGTATCAGAAATACCACCTGGTGATGGCTGTGGCTCTGGAAATAGAAATATCTATACCATTCTTATGACTTGACATAATTTTCCAAGTAAAAATACAGAAAATATAGGAAACAGAACAAACGTACTGCAAATGTAGAATACGTGGGTGGAGGTAACTGGATTCATTCGAGTACAGTGCAATATTGTGCCACCCAACCAGAAAAATAGTGCATTTACAAGGAATTTTAGAACACGGAATGAGAAGTGATGTAATGATCGCATGGGCAGAAGTGACATAAAATCAATAAAGTTTTCCCCTTGAGGAAAAATACACCAAAGTCCGGGTAAATTGGTGAAGTACTCTCGTCTCTACTGGTTGGAGCAGAACAATTCTAAACACCGGAACGTGTATACGACAAGAGGAAACCGAAACGACGTTGGTATGGAAGCACCGGGAACGAGGGAAACAGTCACTTTTTTTCGTCGAGCCAGCACTCGACTGCATGTCTATTGAGATAATAGTGATACCCGCGACTTTATTGCTGTCTTTGATGCTTTCCTGGAAAAACAGAGAACCATATGCCTCTAAACTAACTTGCATCTGCGCTAAAGGATGACAGAGAGTGGATGGATGGATCGGTTGACTTGGAGTTGTAGTGAGGTACGATTTCATAGTAGACTGATGATGCATTCTAGAGAGCGAGGGAGATGCTGCAGCAGGTCATTTGACCATTTTTTCCTTTGTTCTGTGAGGATGCACCAGTTGTGTGCCATAGCCTGCGTTCGACTCATATGAAACTGCTTATTCTATGTGTGTCTTAGAGCACTGTATACTTGCGATCGTTAACAGCAAAACTCTCCATCATCAGAGGACTTCCGTCTCACGTGTGATGAAACGTGACGACCCTGTTTCGACACATTCCTCTAAACGAACGAAGATTTCTGCAGCGTACTGCATTCCCCTGTCCCATCTTGGGTATAAAATCTAGACTTCAGTTTCATAACTAAGGTGATTCTGAGTTGGCAACAGGTGTTTGTGAGGTACTGCAATCCCCATGTATACTTCTGCTTGACAGATGTTCTGTTTACAGAGATAGTGGCGGCGCGATATCTAATTTCACATATCAAGCGCCGCTGCTATGTGTTTATCTGTTTCCTTGTAAGAGGTATTCTCCATTGCTAACGATAATTTTATAGGAATGATGCGAGCGTTGTATAATTTCTGAACCGTGATCTGATCTGAACAGTGGACGCTGTATACCTCTGGAAAGCTATATTGTGCATGTATCACACAGAATCGATGTTTTAAGGAAGTAGTTTTTTCATTTTAGCGTTTGTCACCATAGTTTGTCGTAGAGAAACCTGCAAGAAGGATATATGTCATGCGCTGGAAATATATTTCTTACATTGGAATATTAACGGCGTTGCATTCCACATGACTAACAGGTCAGAAACTGCAACGATCTAACATTATAACCTGTTTCAAGTGCAGAACCGTGTAGCCCTAGGAGTGCATGTGTTTATGTTCTCTCTTACCAATACCTTCTTGGTACTGATCCTATACACTAGAATAATACTTTAGAACTGATAGCGTAGTTGATTTACGTAAAATGCTTCGAACTCCGTCCGTCTGAAGCTCCAATATGCATAAAAAATCCTTTTCTTGTTCTTCTTAACCATATGCTGTTAAATCACCAAACATCCATATCTACTACTATGCACTGGTAAGGGGTGCTAAGTTCCTCAACATGTGCGCATCTGGAGAGATCTTGTGCTCTTGGATGGGTGCGGAATAGCAATTATGAACTCGGCATGCTCCGTTCCTTCACGAGTCGTGGAATGTAGCGGTCTGCTTCTGGTCAGTTGCAGATGAAATTGGTGAGAGTGCTGCAGGGCAGGTTGGTCAAAGGCAGTGCAAGGAGATCTTTCTATTTCGAACTTTATCCTAGAGCCGTCGGCACACAGGCCGTGCATTCCAACATTGAGCGTTGAGCGCGCCGGGTCCAAAAAATGGTTCAAATGGCTCTGAGCACTATGGGACTAAACATCTGAGGTCATCAGCCCCCTAGAACTTAGAACTACTTAAACCTAACTAACCTATGGACATCACATCCATCCATGCCCGAGGCAGGATTCGAACCTGCGACTGTAGCGGTCGCGCGGTTCCAGACTGTAGCGCCTAGAACCGCTCGGCCACTCCGGCCGGCCGCCGGGTCCACCGTGCTGATGAATGCTCAGAAACGATGCAACTTGTGCATACGGTACGTGTGTCTCAACGTGATCACATGCGACTGCAGCGCGCTCCAGCGGCAGTTGTTGGCTACAGTTGGCGCTCGCGAGCTAAATAGCATACAGACTACTTCTTTCGAAATGAAGAAGCGTAAACTGGCTGCTTTAGCTTTACTAGCGATTATCGATGACGAGAGGAGAGAAAAGCGAAGGAGACAGTGGACAATAGAGCAGATTCAACGACGCGATGCTGGGACAGGAACGTTGCATATGCTCCACAATGAGCTGAAGTACGTATACATAGCTAGTTTGTTCGCAGTTCATTTTCCATCTCCCAACATTTTCTCGATTTAACCAGTTTGCTAAATATTCTTCAAGCATTTAATGTACTGGTAGTTTTAGATTGTGTAATTTACATACGATATTCTTGATACTGAATTTTGTTGCTCCGAAGTAATCTATGTCGTCATGTTGTAGGTTTGAAGATCTAGTTTTATTTAGGAATTTCACGCGAATGGATGGGGAAGTTTTCATGAAATTGCTGACTATAATTGAAAACTATATCCATAGGCAAGATACGAACATGCGGGAGTCGATAAAACCAACAGATAGGTATTTGTCTCACACACTGACTATTATAGCAGCAAAAAGTGCGCATATGTAACTGTTACTTACTTATTTTATAGACTCGCTGTCACCTTAAGATTTCTTGCCACTGGTAAAACTTCCCAGTCGCTGGCATATGCTACCAGAATGGCACCAAATACTCTGACACAGATAATTCCGGATACCCGTCAAGCAGTGTTAAATAATTCGGAGAATATTTGTATAAATGTATGTGTAACCCCTCAAGCAGTATTAAATAATTCAGAGAATATTTGTATAAATGTATGTGTAACTATTAGATACTTATATAGCGACAGATTTAGACTAGCTGTGTAATCTTATTATGCAGCTGTGACTAAGAGCTGGTGAAGTCATGAAATGGGATTGACTACAACTGGAGATCCACTTTACACACTTGCCCCATGATGATTTAAGTGAAACAGCATTCATAACATTCAATTTAAGCAAGAGTCACTCTACAAATCTCGGTAATATGATACTTACATTGCACTTCAATTGTGTAACTGGTTTTGCGCTCCTTGCAATAAGGTGCTGAATTGTAACACAGAATCTTTCTTTTACACAGTATATTTCCTTCATGCTAAGAATTATAACTTGAAATGAGAGTACCTCTCATGTGATACAAACCTTTAGTTTTGTGAGATACCATTGGTTATTGACAATTTCAAGAATAACGTTTTCTTTCACAGAAACTGTGCCAAATACATGTCATTGTATTCAAATATGAAAGTTAACAACTGCATTTGTACTGACATTTTAGCAAAAAAAAAATATATCTTGTTTCAGGTTCCAGCCTCTGCTAGTGAGTGGAATGTGTCCTGGCACTTCCCTCATTGCATTGGTGCTATTGATGGAAAAAAAGTTACTTTCAGGGCACAACGATCTGAAGATGCATACTTCAGAGATTACAAAGGGAACAACACCATTATTCTTCTCACCATTGTAGATGCACACTATAAATATGTATTTGTAAATGTTGGTGCAAATGAAGGGTGAATGATGGGGCAATTTTCAACAATAGTAAATTGGCTGAAGCCTTGAACAGTAAAAAACTGAATTTGCCAGTACCAGAGAAGATAGTGTTTCAGTGATATGGAACTGCCATATGTGTTTATTGCTGATGATGCATGTGCATTGAAAGAGTATATGATGAAGGGGTATCTCGAAAGAGACCTCTCAGAGGAAAAAAGGGTGTTCAATTATAAACTGAGTAGGGCTCGAAGAGTTGTTGAAAATGCATTTGACATGATGTCAAATAAATCTGGGGTTCTGCTCAGTCCAATTCGACTTTCAGCAGAGAAGGTGGATATTGTTATAAGAGTTTGTTGTGTGCTGCATGTTATCATACAAAACTGAAGTACAGAAAGATGGGAACTACCAGTATTATATTATGTTGCTATTAACCTTGAATTAAATTCTACACAAAGTAGGTTGTTGCAACGCAATATTTCACATGCTCCTATAATATGGTTCACACTGGACGGTTGAATTATGTGAACTGATCTTAGTGCACAAAAATACTTATACAACAGCTGTTCTCCATTTGATCAGATTAAGAGAGATTTGCTGCACACAGTCAATTATTTGCAACTGCTTGTGAATAAATGCAGTCAGGTTGATCGTATGAAGGAACACAAATGGCCCCTCTCAAAAGGTAATATTAGGATACAGGTAGTGGGACAGGCTAAGAATATAATTCCTTAGTCTAGAAGCAAATTAGATTTCAAAATTTAATGTATTCATATAATGCTTGATACAGTACTTTCATTAGTTCTAATCTTAGATGTCTTTTCTTTTCGTCACAGTTAATTTTTTTAATTTCTGCTCCCAGAAATTTAATGAACAGATCTGTTTCATTACCACCATCACCACTTCCTGGAGTGCCTTCGCAATCAGGTGAACTGCAGACCCATATTCTTCACTTCGCTTTCTTTTCTTAGTTGTTGAGGATGTAGCTGTGGACGTCTGAATATCTAGTGACTTGTGAATTGTCTGTGAGGATGCTGGATCATTCGCTACAAACAAACTGCTACTGTTACTGCAGACATCCTCAACATCATTTGTTGCAGAATTCACTTCCAGTTCACAATATGCTGGAGCTGGATCACTATCCTTTGATGCGCCACCATCATCTACCTGAAACATAAACAAAGGTTGAATTTAGTGAAGACTATATAGAAATTATTTACATAACATTGCAATGAATGGAACTAAAACGTTATGACAGTTAACTTTTGTTTGTTTGAGCTGGCTGTCTGACCAACTTCAACTGTAGTTTCTTCTGCACTTACTGATTACATTACAACAGGACCACAAGCAATAACTGGAAAAATAGGCATTAGTATATATTTATGCTATCTGAATTTTCGCAATAAAATTAAAGTGAAATGTGGTTGGAAATAAGGACTTTACATAAACAACAATTCACTGTAGTAGTAGTGAAACCAGTTCACTCTAGTAGTAGTAGTAGTAGTAGTGCCACCAGTTCACTGTAGTAGTAGTAATAGTAGTAGGAGTAGTAATAGTAGTAGTAATAGTAGTAGTGCTTTACAATCTAGTTGCTGATGCAAGTGACAAATATTGCTCTTCTAGTTGTAAGAATTTATTATACAGATGTATCAAGCTTTCATTGAGAAGACAAAGACTGTTTCAAGAAATGTGAACAGGCACAATTTGTGCAGATATAAATTCCAGTTGGTTGGGTAAAACTACTTTAATAGTTTCCCATTCAAATAGCACTTACAGGCATAACACACACACAGCGTGAATTGTATCCATACAAAAATTTAGTGATGCGAGTATATTTAATACAAAGAAATGGATGCGCGCGAGCGCACACACAGACGCACACACACACACACACACACACACACACACACACACAATCAAACAAACCATTGTGCAGGTGGCAAGATACATAAATTAGAAACTAACTGCAACTAGAGTTTTTTTCCAAATGACAGTACTCCATAGTCGTAATTTCTTTCAAACAAGTACGTTCTAGCAATAATTAACATTAGTTTGTCAATTCCCAAACAGTTGTACGTACAAGTACCTGAAAATCGTGGGCAATCGCCATGAATTTGCTGTAGCATACAACGTTCCTCCAGGAATAGCATTGTTTAAAAATACCATAAACTTGGTGTGTATACCTAAAAAAAGGGTGCACCAATTTATTTATTTAGCTAGTAAATACTATGAAAACACACAGCAATTTATATCGCTAGTAAATGCTATAAAAACAACATGCTGCTATCTACTTAGATTGCTAGTAAATACAATATCATTATAAGAGACAAATCTAAGGAAAATAAATACTTGCATCATCTGTTCCTGATCCGGTTTTCATGCTCTCTCTTCTCTTACTGTTTTCAACACTGAACATGTTTCTCATATTCGAAAACTTTGCCTGGCATTCCTTCGAGTTCCATAACTATGGCTGAACACTTTTCACTTTCTTGAACACTCTGCTTAGATTTTCCAACCAGGAACGTTTATTGTGATAGTTCTTGCATTTCACATTATATAAGTACTGCTCTTCTTTGAATGTGTCTATTAATACACACAATTCGTCACGTGTCCAGGCAGCCAAGTTATGATACTACTGAAGGAGAAATTTGTTGAAATTTGACATTTTCTGTTTTCTACTCCATAATGTACACTCCTGGAAATTGAAATAAGAACACCATGAATTCATTGTCCCAGGAAGGGGAAACTTTATTGACACATTCCTGGGGTCAGATACATCACATGATCACACTGACAGAACCACAGGCACATAGACACAGGCAACAGAGCATGCACAATGTCGGCACTAGTACAGTGTATATCCACCTTTCGCAGCAATGCAGGCTGCTATTCTCCCATGGAGACGATCGTAGAGATGCTGGATGTAGTCCTGTGGAACGGCTTGCCATGCCATTTCCACCTGGCGCCTCAGTTGGACCAGCGTTCGTGCTGGACGTGCAGACCGCGTGAGACGACGCTTCATCCAGTCCCAAACATGCTCAATGGGGGACAGATCCGGAGATCTTGCTGGCCAGGGTAGTTGACTTACACCTTCTAGAGCACGTTGGGTAGCACGGGATACATGCGGACGTGCATTGTCCTGTTGGAACAGCAAGTTCCCTTGCCGGTCTAGGAATGGTAGAACGATGGGTTCGATGACGGTTTGGATGTACCGTGCACTATTCAGTGTCCCCTCGACGACCACCAGTGGTGTACGGCCAGTGTAGGAGATCGCTCCCCACACCATGATGCCGGGTGTTGGCCCTGTGTGCCTCGGTCGTATGCAGTCCTGATTGTGGCGCTCACCTGCACGGCGCCAAACACGCATACGACCATCATTGGCACCAAGGCAGAAGCGACTCTCATCGCTGAAGACGACACGTCTCCATTCGTCCCTCCATTCACGACTGTCGCGACACCACTGGAGGCGGGCTGCACGATGTTGGGGCGTGAGCGGAAGACGGTCTAACGGTGTGCGGGACCGTAGCCCAGCTTCATGGAGACGGTTGCGAATGGTCCTCGCCGATACCCCAGGAGCAACAGTGTCCCTAATTTGCTGGGAAGTGGCGGTGCGGTCCCCTACGGCACTGCGTAGGATCCTACGGTCTTGGCGTGCATCCGTGCGTCGCTGCGGTCCGGTCCCAGGTCGACGGGCACGTGCACCTTCCGCCGACCACTGGCGACAACATCGATGTACTGTGGAGACCTCACGCCCCACGTGTTGAGCAATTCGGCGGTACGTCCACCCGGCCTGCCGCATGCCCACTATACGCCCTCGCTCGAAGTCCGTCAACTGCACATACGGTTCACGTCCACGCTGTCGCGGCATGCTACCAGTGTTAAAGACTGCGATGGAGCTCCGTATGCCACGGCAAACTGGCTGACACTGACGGCGGCGGTGCACAAATGCTGCGCAGCTAGCGCCATTCGACGGCCAACACAGCGGTTCCTGGTGTGTCTGCTGTGCCGTGCGTGTGATCATTGCTTGTACAGCCCTCTCGCAGTGTCCGGAGCAAGTATGGTGGGTCTGACACACCGGTGTCAATGTGTTCTTTTTTCCATTTCCAGGAGTGTACTTTGGATTTTCCTGAACATTTTGGTATATGATACATTAAAGTCAGATAATTGTGAGACCTTCAAATAATATTTTGAATGTTGACGTGCAGCAGCAGGGACTATCAGCTCGGAGACCATGGCTGCGATTACCCTTGACGCTGCATCACAGACAGGAGCGCCGGTGATGGTGTACTCAACGACGAACGTGGGTGCACGAATGGCAAAACGTCATTTTTTCGGATGAATCCAGGCTCTGTTTACAGCATCATGATGGTCGCATCCGTGTTTGGAGATATCGCAGCGAACGCACATTGGAAGCATGTATTTGTCATCACCTGGCGTGATGGTATGGGGTGCCATTGGTTACACATCTCGGTCTTGTTCCCACTGACGGCACGTTGAACAGTGGACGTTACATTTCAGATATGTTACGACCCGTGGCTCTACCCTTCATTCGATCCCTGCGAAATCCTACATTTCAGAAAGATAATGCTCGACCGCATGTTGCAGGTCCTGTATAGGCCTTTTTGGATACAGAAAATGTTCGTCTGCTGCCCTGGGCAGCACATTCTCCACATCTCTCACCAACTGAAAACGTCTGGTCAATGGTGGCCGAGCAACTGGCTCGTCACAATACGTCAGTCACTACTCTTGATGAACTGTGGTATCGTGTTGAAGCTGCATGGGCAGCTGTACCTGTAGACGCCATCCAAGCTCTATTTGACTCAATGCCCAGGCGTATCAAGGCAGTTATTACGGCCAGAGGTGGTTGTTCTGGGTACTGATTTCTCAGGATCTATGCACCCATTGCGAAAAAATGTAATCACATGTCAGTTCTACTATAATATATTTGTCCAATGAATACCCGTTTATCATCTGCATTTCTTCTTGGTGTAGCAATTTTAATGACCAGTAGTGTAGAACGTTGGGGTGACAGATGATGTGGCCGCCCACTTCATACATCATAGCACCTACTGCATCGGCATTCCACTTCACGTCCAACCAACACAGGATGCCTGCATCACAGGGTGTATATTCACAAGGAAAACCTACGTTGTCTGTGTTGTCAACACAAACATTTACCAGCGGCCACAACACAACACCAGGTCTCCACCAGGGACCGCTACCTGTTTGCGGAGCCCACAGCACTGCCTCACCAGAGGTCGCAACTAACCCAGGAACTACTCTGATACACCAGGTACGTGATGGCAAATAGTTCGGGCATATACATCCGCCAAACGGGCTTTATAAGGCGGCGTACTGTCAGCAAAAGGAGTTCGAAGCACTGCTTGGAAATATACAGAGCTGCCACCCAGGCAGACCTTTCTAAGCCTCTTCTGGCTGGTCGATCTCTTGTCGATGGACTTGGTATAGTGGATGAACGTCTTGACATTGTAGAATTGTTTATTGTTATCGTTCCCCGTGGAGAGACGGATCTTTTCTATTATTATTATTACTTGTTATTTTATATTTGTGTCGATCCTCAGTTGGGATTGAGTCTGTTTTCTTTTGCGGATTGTATTATTGTTTCTGTGCGACATGTCCGATGCCTTTGAATGCCGCGCAACCGCCCGCGCCGGTACTACAGTGTGGTGCGACCATCGCCATTCAGTTGTCGCCCTCTGCCAACTGCCACAATGGGCGGCTATAGCCAGCAACGGAGAGAACGGTTGCAACCAGGGAGCGAGACGGAAGAGCGGAGCTCCAGACTGCGTCGACCTACTACACTATGTGTTCCAGACTGTAGATGCCTTTGGTCGGTATCGGTGACACCGTGGATAGTACTGATCCTTCTTGAGTAATAATGAGCTGTGGTGATTGTAACGGTCGTCGCCCAGAGGTCTGAATACCGGGCGCGCCCTATGTGGCTCAGCTGTGACGTTTATTTAACTAAGAGAACTCTGCAGGAGGGGGAGTTCGAAAACTTGTCATGCTATTCATAAGTACTGTAGTCAGATGGTTTTCTTTTGTGTCATGTCCGGGGACAAATTTTTATAGTTGAGTTTTCTTTTGTAACAGTTTGCATTGAGCAAAGTTAAACGAATGAGTAACTGCAGTACTTTTGATAGGATGAGTGCATGTGTTATATTCACTTCTGGTTGTAAACTTTTTCTTGGTCAAGATAACACATTAAATTAAAACTTCATTGTGAAGGTTTTTTAACATATTGTTTCAAATCAATTATTTCGTGTTGTTTTTAAAAGTTTGGATGGTTACTACAATAAAGTTATGCTTAGAACTGTTGTACTACGCCAACCTTCTCACCCCCAACCTTCCACTTAATGCTCTGTAACACAATGATAGCAGGGCATGGTTGTGGTGTGACGTCATACGGGTGGAACGAAGTATATTATTTTTTTAATGACAGTCCACTGAGATTGAACTGTGTTATATTTTGTAAAGCCGCTAGTACTTTGGTGTTGTATTGTTTCCGCGTGGCAGCCAAAGAGGTGATTGGAGTGTCGGAGTTGCGGAAGGAGGAACTATTGTACGAAGTAAGTGTACCGGATGCCGATACTTCGAGTGCGGTTGTGGGAAGTTGTTGACCATCCGGTTGTACCGCCACAGCTGGAGGAAAGAGAGGTGAGTGACGCCGTATCCAGCGTTAAGTGTGTGCTAGGCGAGTTACAGTCAATAGTTTCCGTCTTTAAATTCACTGAGCCGTCACGGTCACAAATTAATAGAGTGAGAGCTCGGATGATACACTATATTGGTAGGGCATAGGATATGTGTACCGTCAACCCCTCCAACACCCAGTGTAAAGAATTGTCTGAACAGTTAAACGCACTATTAGGACGTATCAATGGGACGTTAATACGTGAAGGAGACGCCATGGGTGGGGAATTATCTCAGCCTGCCTAGGACAAGTTGCGAGCGAGGACCCTTCTATTCCTTTTTAGAAAAATTACTAAGGGAGGCAAGTACTTTATCATTACATTCAATTGATAGGAACTTAGCGCTTTGAATTTTCAGGTGGTTTCCATGGGAGTAAAGTGCTTTGTGTGTAAAAGCAGTGGGCATATTGTTAGGAACTGTCTTATAGTAAGGTGTTTCAAGTGCAAGCAAGAACAGGGGGCATAGCGGCGAGAATTGCCCTGAAAAGGGTAAGGACAAGAATTTATGACGGTATTGTAAGTGGGGATCGCGTGGTAGGGGGTTCTGTAGGAGAATTGAAGCGGTTCCCAACGATAGAGTTCCTTTTGTTAGCGCAGCAGTGAATGAGGAGCCTGTGTGTGCTCTGCTGGACACCAGCAGTTCCGCATCTTTAGCGGATGAAAGATGGGTGTCCACACACTGCGGACACTGCAAGTTGCCCGTCTTATCAGACAAAATTGGCTATTGCCTACTGACCAACTCAGAGCAAATGCAAACTTTGGGGACAATTAAGGTTAGGATTCGAATCGGTGAGTTTACGTGGAAATTTCCCGTCCAAGTGGTGCGTAATCCGTCGATACCAGCTATACTGTGTGGCGATTTTATGGGGAAGGTAGGCCTGGTGCCCCAGTGGGGTCGAAGAAAGTTTTTCTTCGAGTTTCCCAGGAAAAACCACACATGTTTTGTAAACATCTTGTACATCGACAATTCACTCTTCCGGCTTGTGGCAGGAGCTGTCCAAATGGATAGGCTGGTTGGAATACAAAAATATAGCTAACCTAACCATGTCGCCCTCTAGACAGCAGAACAGCGAACTAATACTCAGTATGTGTTGGGCAGCCTTCATGATCACGTGTGTTCTCCTGTGGAAATTTGAGAAGATTCAATATGGACGTGTGTTTGAGCTGGACCATTATTCCCTCCCATGTAGATTGTCCGGTTGACTGCTTCTACACATTTCCCATCTTCATTTGGTTAAGAGATCATCGATTGTGGTGTGTGTCTGTGTGCACCTAGCAGGTGAAAGACAGGTGGAAGACATGTTTGCTGGTTCTCTAGAATGAGAAACACTTTAGTTGACTTTGTAAATTATCAGGATGATTTGGAGACTCTTATATTACCGTCATCGCCATTCGCATACGAGGTAAGTTTCTAGTTACTCAGTGGTTTCCAGCACGTTCCACCTCGCTGAACCTCGCTAAAGTTTTGAGTTTCTAGAGAAATAATTTATAGTCTTTATCTTCAGAATTATACTGCGCATGCAATACTGCTACGCAAGCAATATTGCTATGTGCTTCATATCGAGAAGTATCGCGGAATTGGTATGACATTCTGGTAAACCATGTGAAAATACATATGTTCTTGTAATTCCAGAGTGTGGAGATGGGTGTAGAAAGAAGCAAGCAAGCAGGTCGCAGTCAGAAACAGTAAAGTCTTTGTGCTGAAGGGAACCGACCCAGCCTTTGTACAACAGTTCGGAGAGTGACCTCGTTCGACTGAGGGTACTCTGATCATGCCTCGGACCAGTGCGTGTGCTTGGAGAGATAACTTATGACCGTCGGCTGCAGTGGCTGACCACCTGACCTCGCACGAAATATCTAGTGCAGCGAGGAGTATATACGATACATGTGCTTATGCTGTCTGTCTTTGTGGTATATGTACGAGTGTCTGGTGGTCGATAGCTATATGCAGAATGCAGAAGTGGTGATTTTGTATGGCGCAGGATACGAGTTGTGTGTTTACTACATCGATATGGTATGTGGTGATATAGCCAGGCTGGAAATCGGTTTCAAACTGAAATATTCAAGCCATCCTCGACAGTAGCAGAGCAGCGTAATTGAGGAATGCCTTTCCGTATTTCATCTTCTGTAGACCACTTTTGCAAGGTTTAACTGTCAGTGCGATATGCCGATCTGTGCAAAATAGTTTTGCCACTGAAAGTCTCATATGCAGAAAATGGTGGACAAAGCTACCACACCAGCAGCAGTAGTTTGGCGTGTTTCACACCGAAAAAGTCAAACTTTGCTCAACAATAGCAGAGCAGTGTAATTGAGGAAGTGTCTTCCTCTATTTGACGATCTGTAGACCACTTTTGGAGGGTTCAACTGTCAATGTAATATGGAGATCTGTGCAAAATAGTTTTGCGACTGAAAGTCTCGTCTACTGAGAAAAATGGCGGACAGTGCTCCCACACCGGCAGCGGCAGTGGTTTGACAGGTAAATTCAGTAAGAGCCAATCAGAATGCTCCATTCATTCACAAGACAACCTTTGTGCTGGAGCATAGGAGCCTCTACAGATTGGCTTGAACAAGATGGGGACAAGGTATCTACGGAAAGTTCTGAGAATAACGCGATTTATTCTTTGTTCAAGTGTTCGAAGGCAAGTTGTAGCAGTTGTAGCAAGTTGTGCTCGGTCGTAGGAGCCCCTAAATACTGGATCATGTGCTGGTTCCACAGTGCTCTCTCTCCAAACAACAAAAATACTTTTATGATTAACGGTGTTTTTGCGAGCACGCACAGACATTTTGAAAGCTTTTAGCAGTGAGAGCAAGACTTGATCATTTACGTTTTCTTAGATATATGTTGAAAACAGGACGTTACGATTTCTCAGAAGGGTAACACGTGATGGATGGGGTGCCTCGTTAGGACCATCAGGAAGAATGCATTCATTGTTATTCTGGAATATTTTCGCTAACAGGTCCTGTTAGAACAAGAATTTCCATGCAGATAAGTCGAGTCATCACGAAATCTCTTACAACAAAGGTCACCGTTAATTATTTCTGTGGCACTTTACGATTTCCGAGATGGGTTGACATGAAATGGACGGGCTGTCCCACTAGGATCGCTAGGAAGAATGCGTTGTCTCTTATTTTGGGATATTTTCGTAAAAAGTTTCTGAAAGCGCTGCAAGTGATTTCAATAGCGCGTCCAGAGGGAGACTTGGCTGTTATTGACATAGACATGATACATCAATGTACACTGACAACGTTTTAGCTGCACCTGCGAGGGTGGATTGCCAGGCAAACATCTCATTCGGCAATTAGGCCAGTGTTAGACCTGCAGGTACGAAGTGATGCATCAATAAACCAGTTACGCTGGGCAATGAGCGCGAAGCCCTACGACCAGCTGCTTCTGGGCTCTTCAGCCACTGGCAGGTTATATCTTTCCCACTAGCTGAAACCTGGGAAGGGAGTGACCCAAGGGACCCCTTCCTAGCCAGAGGAACCGAAGAAGACACACTTCTCCAGCACAGAGTAGGCACGTGTGCGCCAGAGGTGTCTCACATGTGGGACTGCCTGGACTGTCGTACATGCCTGACACATCCAGTCACCAGTCCATCTTGGACCTCTGTAGGCAACGGGTCGCCAATACATTGCGGTCGAATTTCTCAACAATAGTTCGAAAGCGTTTTTACATGCAATGATTGTTTGTGCACTGTAATATTTCGGCTGTTTAAGCGTTGTGAGCGTGTTTGCAGAGCCTTATACATGCATTATTTTGCCAGTTTTATACGTAGTGAACGTGTCTGTACATCAGTCTACTGCATTATTTTGTGACATGCCTTTAGGCTGTGCAATACATTATTTCGACAGTTTACAATTAGTGAGCGTGTTTGCAGAGTGTTAAACATGCATTATTTTGACAATTTACGAGTTGTTTGCGTGTCTGTACGTCAATGTCCTGCATTATTTCGGTAATTTACGAGTAGTTTGCATGTTTGTAGGCTATAGATTGTGACCCCAAGCACACCAGGGCGAGTGCTTTGTATCAGTGTAATAAATATAGTATGTGAGAAATCATCCCTAAATAACTTGTTCCAACTTCCCACTGAAAATAAATAAAGAACTCTCTTTCCTCTCCAGCTGCTGAACACAGACTGTCCTTTTCCCGCCATTTTTCCCAGACCACCATCTTGAATTATGTCATGGTAAGGAGAGAGTGGGAGGAATGACAGTGCCCTCTGGTGGCGGTACTATGTGCTAGGTCAGTTGGACTGTGGACCTCATGGTGAATACAGTGGATGGAACTACTGCCTATGACAACTCAAGTTATTTAAATAAACAATGCACGCAAAATAAAGTCTTTTTACGTCCATCCTATCCAGCGGCCCAGCACAGACTGAGTTCTTTTCCCACCAATTCCACGGAAAATGTGATGACTGGATGATTTAGGTTAGTGGAGGTTGCCCAATTGACCTATTTTCCCGCCAAAATTTTCCCGTCACTTTCTTAGGTTAATGGAGGTAGCCCAAGTGACTTTTTCCCACCAAGATTTTCCGACCAATTTCTTGGGGAGGGGGGTGGGGAGGGGTTAGTTTAGTGGAGTAGTGGAGGTAGCCCAATTGACCTACTTTCCCTCCAGAATTTGAACTTTCCACCATGATGTCATTGCGACTTTGCCACGGCTATCGCTGCCATCTTGGATCGCCGTCTTGAATAAATTTTGCAACAGTGCAACTTGAGGCTGTGCCCTCTTTGCCCTGCTCCTCATAGCCACTCATCAAATCACATTTAAGTGCTTGGTGGTTTGTTGATTGAACCATCTTCACAATAATTTTCTGTTATTCCACTTTTGAAGACTGCACAGAAAAAACGAATGCTTAAATCTGTCTGTGCGAGCTCTGATTTCCCTTATTTTATTATGACGATCGTTTCTCCCAATGCAGGTCGGTATCAAAATAATACTTTAGGATTTGGAGGTGAGAGCTGCTGATTGAAATTTCATGAGAAGATCTGGCTTTAACGAGAAACGCCTTTGCTAATGATTCCCACACCAAATCCTGTATCATGTCTGTGATACTCTCTCCTCTGTTTCTCCATAATACAAAACGTGCTGCTCTTCTTTGAATCTTCTCAGTGTACTCCATTAATTCCATCTGGTAAGGACCCCATATCACACAGCAGTATTCCAGAAGAGGACAGACAAGTGCAGTGTAAGTGTAATGTAGGCAGTCTCTATTAGTAGTTCTGTTGCATCTTCTAAGTTTTCAGCCAATAAAACGCAGTCTTTGATTCGCCTTCCACAAAATATTTTCTATGTGTTCTTTTCAATTTAAGTTGTTTGTAATAGTAATTTTGTGACAATGTAGTTTCATTCTTCACAGCACGACCGAATTATGGACTTTGCCATTGGTGGGGAGGCTTGCATGCCTCAGCGATACAGATAGCCGTACAGTAGGTGCAACCACAATGGAGGGGTATCTGTTGAGAGGCCAGGTAAACGTTTGGTTCCTGAAGAGGGGCAGCCGCCTTTTCGGTAGTTGAAGGGGCAACAGTCTGGATGATTGACTGATCTGGCCTTGTAACATTAACTGAAACGGCCTTGCTGCACTGGTACTGTGAACGGTTGAAAGCAAGGGCAAACTACAGTTGTCATTTTTTCTGAGGGCATGAAGCTATACTGTATGGTTAAATGGTGATGGCGTCCTCATGAATAAAATATTCTGGAGGTAAAATAGTCCCCCATTCGGATATCCAGGCAGGGATTACCCAGGAGGACATCGTTATCAGGAGAAAGAAAACTGGAGTTCTATGGACCGGAGTGTGGAATGTCAGATCCTTTAATCGGGTAGGTAGGTTAGAAAATTTACAAAGAGAAATGGATAAGTTAAAGCTAGATATAGTGGGAATTAGCGAAGTTCGGTGGCAGGAGGAACAAGACTTCAGGTCAGGAGAATACAAGGTTATAAATACAAAATCAAATAGGGGTATTACAGAAGTAGGTTTAACAATGAATAAAAAAGAGGAGATTGGGTAAGCTACTACGAACAGCATAGTGAACACATTATTGTAGCCAAGACATACATGAAGCCCACGCCTATCACTGTAGTACAAGCTTATATGTTAACTAGCAACGCAGATGATGAAGAGTTTTAAAGAAATGTATGATACAATTAAAGAAATTATTCACATAGTTAAGAGAAACTGAAAATTAAATAGTCATGGGGAACTGTAATTCGATAGTAGGGAAAGGAAGAAAAGGAAAAGTAGTAGGTGAATATGGACTGGGGATAAGGAATGAAAGAGGAAGCTGCCTGGAAGAATTTTCCACAGAGCATAATTTAATCATAGGGTAACACTTGGTTTAAGAATCATGAAAGAAGTTTGTTTACGTGAAAGAGGCTTGAAGACACTGGAATATTTCAGATAGATTATATAATGGTAAGACAAAGATTTAGGAGCCAGGTTTTAAATTGTATGACATTTCCAGAGGTAGATGTGGACTCTGACCACAATTTATTGGTTATGAACTGTAGCTTAAAACTGAAGAAACTGTAAAAAGTTAGAATTTAAAGAGATGAGGCCTGGATAAACTGAAAGAATCAGATGTTGTAGAGAGTTTCAGAGAGAGCATTATGGAATGATTGACAAATACAGGTGAAAGAAATACAGCAGAAGAAGAATGGGTAGCTTTGAGAGATGTAATAGTTAAGACCACTGAGGATCAAATAGTTAAAAAGGCGAGGGCTAGTAGAAATCCTTGTGTAAGAGAAGAGATATTGAATCTAATAGACGAAAATATAAAAAATGCAGTAAATGAGGCAGGCAAAAAGGAATACAAACGTCTTAAAAGTGAGATTGACAGGAAGTGCAAAATGGCCAAGCAGGGATGGCTAGAGGACAAATGTAAGGATGAAGAGACATATCTCACTAGTGGTAAGATAGATACTGCCTACAGGAAAATTAAAGAGACCTTTGGAGAAAATAGAACCACCTGTATGAATATCAAGAGCTCAGATGGAAAATTAGTCCTAAGCAAAGACAGGAAAGCAGAAAGATGGAAGGTGCATACAGAGGGTCTATACAAGGGCGATGTACGAGGACTGTTCAGAAAGTAGGGAACGTTTCCGTCTGACGCCGCTAGGCGCGCGCCGTTCGCGTATATTTTGGTACGTGCGTGCTCAGCAGCTCAGTCGGCATCCATCCGCGCAGCGGGAACGTCTTTGCGAATCTGGTTTTTTCGATACATGAAATTGAAATGTGCACTGCAATTGAAAATCCCTCCAGTTCTGAGGTGCGGTGTGATACGGTTTTTTTTTGGCAAAAACCCTAAAACCTATAGAAATTTATCATGAACTGTGCAAAGTGTACGGAAACAACGTAATGAGTGAATGTTCCGTCCGGAAATGGTGCATTAGGTTTAAAAATAGCCGAACCAACGTTCATGATGAAGATAAGAGTGGACGCCCGAGCATTCTGACTGACGATCTTGCCGCTGAAGTTGATGAAACGATTCGTGAAAACCGTCGCTTCACAATAACAAAGCTTTCGCTTTCTTTTCCACAAGTTTCAGCAACTTTGTTGTTTGACATTGTCACTCAAAAGCTAGGCTACCACAACTTTTGTGTACGATGGGTGCCCAAATTGCTTACAGAGAACAGCGAATGGGGGCAATGTTGTCATTTCTGGAGGCCTACCACAAATATGGTGATTAATTACTGGATCGTATAGTAACTGGTGAAGAGGCTTGGGTGAAACACGTCAATTGCGAGACAAAACTACGGTCCATGGAGTGGGGGCACACAAGGTCACCCCAAAATCCAAGAAAATGTTTGCAAACCTTGTCAGCAAGGAAGTTGATGGCGACAGTGTTTTGGGATAGGGAAGGTGTGCTTCTTATTGATTTTCTCGGCCATGGAGCAACCAGAAATTCTGCCTGGTACTGTCAAACTTTGCACAGCCTTAGCAGAGCAGTTTAAAACAAACGACGAGGAAAGCTGACGTCCAAAATTTTGTTTTTGCACGACAATGCACGACCTCACACGGCAAACCGCACTGAAGTACTCCTTAATTCATTCAAATGGGAAATTTTCCATCATCCGCCCTACAGCCACGATCTTGCACCAAGCGACTTCCACTTGTTTCACAAGATGAAGAACTGGCTTGCAATGTTGCACTCCTCACTTAAAATTGAGTCTTAGGTGGCAGAATTTTATGACGAAGGTCTTTCAAAGCTTATCCACCGCTATGATAAGTGTCTCAATGTGTTTGTGGAAAAGTAGTATACAATAAAATGTATTTCTTGTACTTAGTTTTTTTTAATGCCAAAACGTTCCCAACTTTCTGAATAGCCCTCGTACTTGACCGCAATATTATGAAAATGGAAGAGGACATAGATGAAGATGAAATGGGAGATATGATACTGCGTGAAGAAATTGACAGTCAAAAAAAGGCCCCGGGAATAGACAACATTCCATTAGATCTACTGATAGCCTTGGGAAAGCCATCCATGACAAAACTCTACCATCTGGTGAGCAAGATGTATGAGACATGCGAAATACCCTAGGACTTCAAGAAGAATATAATAATTTCAATCCCAAAGAAAGCAGGTGTCGACAAATGTGAAAATTAGCGAACTATCAGTTTAATAAGCCATGGCTGCAAAATACTAACATGAATTCTTTACAGACAAATGGAAAA